>NC_041397.2:97449065-97601565 GCF_900747795.2 Erpetoichthys calabaricus | reverse complement strand
TCAAATCAAAGTCAATTATTTGCTTTATAGTGTCTGGTTGTAGCCACTTGTTACCCATGTCTTCCAACTGTGCCACTACATGTTGGAAAGATTGCTCCTCTAGCCACTGTAATGACCAATACTCTTGTCTGCACTTCTCGCTATTGACCTCAAGTATAGTCTGGACAGGCTACAAATCCACAAACAATCTTCTTTTCCCATTTGCAGTCACAGTTGGGGAAGAGGACTTTGTCTGCTGCACTCTGTTCACTTCCTCCTTGAACTGTATTGGAGACTTTTCATTACCTGCTCCATATGCAGGTATCTGGCCACCTGACCAGCCATGTAATTCCTCAGCAGCATTTCCAGAGCACGCACATCCCCAGTGCTGGTAGTTTTTCTTCCAGCACCATCCCTCTCATGGTAAGCAACTTCTTTCACGTGCAGTTTTGACAGAGCCTTACTGTACGTTCAAAAATCAAAATCTTCCTTTGTCTGTGCTCCAGAAATAAAGAAGTCTCTCACCACTGATCTATCCCACCACTGCCACCAAAATGTGACTCCCAGTGCACTGGCACCTCTGCACACACTTGGACTCTGGGCGTCTGTAACGAAACCAAACAGTGGTATAAATTGGAGACATAGAACCCAAAAGATATATATATATATATATAAAAAAAAAACTTCTTTAAAGTGCTAGTAAAACAAAAGAAATTGTAGCATCATGCACTTTAAATTAATTGCAGTCCTCTGCAATGATACTGATGGACTATATACAATAAACATAAATAAGTGAAGGTGAATATGTATAGTATTTATATGGCTCAAAAAGCAACAATAATGAAAAAAATATCAAAAACACACAATTAGATAACTCTTCTTCTTCCTTCTTCTCCCAGGAAAAAAAATCAGGAGGACATCAAAATCAAAAGTGAAAAAAAAAAATAACACAATCACAAAACACAGAAAATTAGTGAAAAAAATCAAATAATGCTTTGTATGTAAGGATGCTCAATAAGGATCACTATATAAAAATTGCTCAGCTACCTTCACTGTGCTTCTTAGTTTTATATGCTGAGCTGATCTACCTAGCCAATCATTAACACCAACCTGTCAGCGAAGCCACTTGTGACCTTCCACACCATTGCCTCATTCTAAGCAGTAGCCTCCCTATATTTTAGGCATCTCATTTTCATGTGCGCACAGGTGTGTGGCTAACGGCACACATACACACACACGTGCATGTGCCTCCAACTTCAGGCAGCTTCCTTCTTTTTTTCTATTTCTCTGGGACTTTTTAATCTTATGGCTACTCGGCATGCTCGGCTTATATACCTCCATTTTCATCTGGTTACTCTGCTGTGACTCATGCGGCCACGCAGATGTCCTTCCCCAGTATGGTACAATGTCAGCATTCTGAAGCTAGTGTATTAATGTGAATGACAGGCCTCCTCACCCACTACCAACAGCATTTCCACCCGTGGCGTGTCTTAATATCACCACTGCAGCTGTTTTCTCCTGAAGAATTTTCACCCTTCCTACAGGTAAGTGCTCTCTTTTTATAAATAACCTATACCACAAATTACTAGCATTACTTTTTTCTTGCATATGCTGCAAGGCGCACACCCAAGTCACCTTGATGGTAAATCGGCAAATGAGTAACAGAGAGACAGTTAGGCTTCAGATTCGATTCAACTAATGTTTACCTTTCATTGTTGTTACTTTCAGTTTAGGGATTTCAGGGCCTTTGCATACATTTGCAGTGAAAAACTTTTACAATAACGACAGAAGACACTCATTTAAATCTAATGTAGCTTAATGATTGAAGTTATATTTTAATAAGCACACATGAGGACTTAGTTTTATCCCTTTAAATCAAGAGGAACGTGTCGCGGCATGTCGTTAATTGAGAGAAAGCAAGACATTAAATGCCAGTGTAATACTGTTAACAGGCAATCATGACACCCACAATAAACCTCGGAGTGCATTACCAGGTAAGTGATATACTTTGTCAATCTCGAGGTTTTCTTTAATTACATAACCAAGAATTTTAGTGAATAACTCCGGCAAAGATTTCACAAGATTTACAAATTCCAAATTCTTGAATAATTTTTTGTTTTCTGTGCCATCCAGATTTGTTAATTTATTCTGAAGTGTTTTATATTCATTTTCCTACGTTTTTAGCTGATTTTTCCAAAATTTCAATGTAGGTTAGAAATGTTTTTCATATATTCAAGTTGAGATCCAAACATATAACATATTTTAGTGAACTTACCTAAGTGATATTATCTTCACTATTTATTTCCTGCTTATTAAGCTTTCTGTTATATCTGTCATTCTTTTATTGATATGTATCTTCCTTCCAGTCATTCATTTATGTAGGGATTATACATATTTCACTTTGTATTTTATAGTAGTGCCTGATTGTATTGCTTTCAAATTGAGTTGGACTCAATGGAATGCTTATTTTTCTTTTTTTTTTACTCTTTTATTTAATTTATTAAAAGCATGTAACATTTTATACAATCAAGTCAAACTTAAGAAAACTAAATTCAAATCAATCCCAACCCATGATAAAGAGAGGAAGGCCAACAGCCAGAGTAAAACTTTCAGAGTAGTATAGAGAGAAAGAAGTCCTTCTCCCCAATATAAATGTTTATTCTAAAATGTTATTGATTAGATCCTGCTAGGTTTTAAAAAAAGTTTTGAACAGATCATCTAAGTGAGAATTAGATTTTTTCCAATTTCATGTAGTATAAAACATCGGTTAGAAACTGACTTAAGGGTGGTGGGGTGGGATTCTTCCAGTTGAGCATGATAAGTCTACATGCTAGTAGTGAAGTAAAGGAAATTTTGTTTGTTCTTCTCCACTTTAAGGCTGTCTGGGACTACAACAAACACAGCTGTCAATGGGTTAGGAGTGATTTTGACACCAAAGCTGTCTGATAGACATGCAAAGATTTTTGTCCAAAATGTTGTTAATTTGGTGCATGCCCAGAACATGTGGCCCAGTGAAATCGTGGGTGAGCAGTGAAGCTATTTCAACACAATTTAAGTTTGGTAACTTTCAGAATGGGGCAAAAACAATAATGAGATTTCTTACAAATCTTGCAGCCTTTAATCCAGAGCTATCATGTTTATAGGAATTCAGGTAAAGTGTTTAGTTTGTAATCAGGCAGTTGCCTTTTATCTTTTGGAACTAAGTGTCATATTTAAAGTAAAGGTCTAACATCAGTAAATAGTGATAGAACATTTATGTCTGATGTATGCAACTACTGTGAGCTTTTGAATAGTGTGTATATATAATTAGGTCTAAGGTTTTTGATGACTGGTTCCATTTAATTTATAACATGATGGTGTTAAGAGTACAGTATATTTGAAATATGTCTTGCAAATCAATTAGTTTTATCACAGCACAGCAGTGCAAATGGTATTAGGGTGTTATGGAGGAAGACCTTAATTTTGAAGATATTTGCAAACATTTGCCATTCACCTAGGATGCAACAGGTGTTAATAATAGATAAAACTCCTTTTTATATAATGACCAAAAACTTTATTTTGTAAGTATGCTTTTAAACATTAATTAAGAATGGTCATTATCTCAGAGCTATTCACATGATGCTCCAATATCTGCTTCAAAATTATATCCTGAGATCTACTTTAACTTCCTGGTGAATGGATCGGCTAAAAATGTAAAATTCTGCATCTAAGAATCTCTGTCTCAACCTTTCCACATCCAGCACGAGTGAATTATGTGACTTGTACAATGTTTCCTTAATGATTCAACACAGCAGCAACTCAGTTTTGTGAATAGTGCTTCATTACAGGGCATTATAAACTGGTCTTTACTAAATGTGTTTTTTATGCAATAAATATCTTAGTTCATATTATTATAATGATTTTTTCTAATAGATGAATAATTCAACCTACTTGCATTTTCTACTAAAAGCCAGAGATACATGCCTCACTGCTATTTTAAAAAGATAACACACAACTTACTATGAAAGCAATGTGTGAATTTTCATAATATTAAAACAAATATGAAGTGTAAAATTAGAATTGTTACATATGTTATTAACAATCTTTGGATGTTTGTTATTTCAGCATTTTGAAGTTACCAACAAAATATATTTATGAATATTAAAATGACGAATAATCAGATCTTGTGAGGCACTCTGAGAAGACTGCTGAGAAGATTATAAATTGATACTCATGATTGTGACTGTTTAGCAGGGACTAAATGAACAGAGAAGGCATTGTAGGAAAAAATCAGGGAGGTCACAAGTGTTTCTCCACACTGGACTTGACTTGACATTGAGGAAAAGCAATGACTCCAGTCTGACTCTGACTTTCTCTTTTTTACAACAACAACAAGATTTATTTATATAGCACGTTTTCATACAAATGATGTAGCTGAAAGTGCTTTACAAGATGAAGAAAGAAATGTTTATAAAAAATAAAAATATAAAAATAAGATTAGGCAGTACTAAATAACAGAACAGAAAAAAAAACTCCAGAGGGCTGGGAAAACAAAACAAAATCTGCAGGGGTTCTGAGGCCACGAGACCGCCCAGCCCCCACTGGGCATTCTACCTAACATCAATTATTTAAATCAGTCCTCACGGTTGTTTGCAACTAGTGCAGAATGCAGCTGCTAGAATCCTTACAAGGAAAAAAAAATCTGAGCACATCTCTCCAGTTTTGATGTCACTACACTGGTTACCTGTGTCATTCAGAATTGACTTTAAAATTCTGCTTATGGTTTATAAAGCCTTAAATAATCTTGCCCCATCTTATATATCGGAATGTCTGACACCTTATATTCCAAATCGCAACCTCAGATCCTCAACTGAGTGTCTCCTTAGAATTCTAAGAGCAAAACTTAAAAGAAGTGGTGAGGCGGCCTTCTGCTGTTATGCACCTAAAATCTGGAATAGCCTGCCAGTAGGAATTCGCCAGGCTAATACAGTGGAGCTCTTTAAAAAACTACTGAAAACACATTACTGTAACATGGCCTTCTCATAACTTCACTGTAATTTAAATCCTGATACTCTGTATATCCAATTCATTATAATAACTATTCATTCAAAATCTGTACTAACCCCGACTCTCTCTTCTGTTTCCTGATGGTGGTGGCACCCAAAGCACCATGATGTTCCAACAATGATGGATGGATTAAAAGCCATACGTCTGTATGACAATCAGCATCAAGTGACTCCGTGAGAACCCTAACTACAAAGAGGACTATTTCATTAATGTTAGGTAGAATGCCCAGAGGCGACTGGGCGGTCTCGTGGCCTGGAACCCCTACAGATTTTATTTTTTTCTCCAGTTTTTTTTTTGTTTTTTCTGTCCACCCTGGCCATCGGACCTTACTCCTTTTCTATGTTAACTAATGTTGTCTTATTTTAATTTCTTATTTTGTCTTTTATTTTTCTTTTCTTCATTATGTAAAGCGCTTTGAGCTACTTTTTGTATGAAAATGTGTTATATAAATAAATGTTGTTGTTGTTGTTGTTGCTTAGATTTTCTTTTCTTAGTTAAGATTCTGGCAGCTGCATTCTGCACTAGTTCCAACCAATTGATGTCTTCTTTGGGTAGGCCTACAAGGAGTGCGTTACAGTAATCTAGTCGACTAAAAACAAGAGCGTGAACTAATTTTTCAGCATCTTGCAAAGTTATAAGAGATCTAACTTTTGCTATATTTTTTAGTGAAAAAATTATGTCCTAGTGATTTGATTAATATGTGATATAAAAGTGAATATTTACCCCTACATTCTTTACCTCTGTCTTGACTTTTAAGCCTAATGGATCAAGTTTACTTCTAATACCCTCACTATATCCATTTTTGCCAATCAATAAGCTATCTGTTTTCTCATTTTTAGTTTGAGAAAATTACTACTCATCCACTCAGAAACACAAGTAAGACATTGGGTCAGTGAGACAATAGAGTCGGGGTCGTCTGGCACTATTGGTAAATAGAGTTGTGTGTCATCAGCTTAGCGGTGGTAGTTCACATTATGCCTTGAGATAATCTGACCTAATGGATTGAAAAGAGCAGTGGACCCAGAATTGATCCTTGTGGAACACCAAATAGAATATCATGGGTCTTTGAAGTATAATTATCACAACTAATAAAGATTTTTCTACCTGTAAAGTAAGACTCAAACCAATTTAAGACACTGCCAGAGAGACCCACCCACTGACTAAGGCGATTATAAGAATATTGTAATCAGTGGTGTCAGGTGCGGCACTCATCTAAGAGGATGAGAACAGATAAACGGTCACTGTCCGCATTAACCCGCAAGTCATTTACTACTTTAACGAGTGAAGTTCTGTACTGTGATTTGTTTTTAAACCTGACTGAAACTTGTCAAGAATAGAATGTTTATTCAAGTGATCATTTAGCTGCATAATGACTGCCTTTTCTAGGATTTTACTTAAGAAAGGCAGGTTAGAAATAGGTCTAAAATTGTCAGAAACAGAGGAGTTGAGATTAATTTTCTTGAGAAGGGGTTTAACAACAGCAGTCTTAAGACAGTCTGGGAAGACTTTAAATAAGGAGCTGGAAAGGTGAATGTAAAGAAGAAGCCAGCGGTAAAGCAAGTGAGACTCCGTAATAAGGACGGTTGGGTGAACGGAGAAGGAGTGCTGGCTAACCTCAAAGAACCTTCAGAGCACACGGCTTTACTTTGCTTTTATGGTGCGGGCGTCAGCCATGGACGGACGCTAACGCTGAGACACCCGGGTGAGACAGACTTCTTCCTTCAACAAAGGAATCGTCGCCTGGCAGGTGAGATCGCTTCTTTTACATTTAAATTCAGTATACGAGTCAGCGGAATGTATCTGACTTGATCACTGGATTCATTGCTATTTGTGTGAGAGTTATTTTACTGATATTGAAAAGAAGAAAAAAGACTGTTTAAATAAAGAGCTGGGAAGGTGAATGTAAAGAAGAAGCCAGTGGTAAAGCAAGTGAAACTCCGTAATAAGGACGGGTGCACGGAGAAGGAGTGCCGGCTAACCTCGAAGGACCTTCGGAGCACACGGCTTTACTTTGCTTTTAAGGTGCGGGATTGCAGATTTCCCAGGCTGTGAGAATTTAGACTTTAAAACAAAGTTGATATAAAAGAGACTGGGGAACGTGTGGGGATTGTGTGTGTGTCTAATTTATATTTGTATATAGATGTAATATAGGTGTAAGTACTGTGAATATATTTGTGCTGTTTGTAAATAGGGTAATTTTCCGTTTCTTTTCCTTGCTTGCTTTCTTTCTTTGCTGTTTCGTCATTTTCTGGGGAGTATATTATAGAGCGTTTAAGGGGGTGGCATATTAATTAAGGTTTGTATAGTTATTATAGATTTGACTAGGATTTAAAGGGTGTTTATGGTTTTGTTTGATTTATAATATGTTCTTTTTTGATTGTTTAAAGAATTGTTGGGGTGATTATTTCCTTTGTATAAATTCATAAAAGACAACTCCAGATGAGGATATCAAATTGGGGCTAAGGTTTGGTTGGGTTCCATACTTAATAGAATTAATTTTCCTAAGAGTAGGAGATTTTTGTGTGTGCTGGGCTCCTCATTCAACCTAAGAGGAACGCGCTACACCTTGATGGTAAAAAAGATGAAGAAAACAGCTTTGCGTCTTTCTACTTTTTAACTGCGCCGAGCTGTAAACAATGTGAAGACGAGACCACCTTCAGCGGGGAGGGGTCGTAAGAACAAAGTGGATGCTGGGAGGCGCGGAATGTCGGGCTTTTCCTCCTGGTCAGCAGCTTCGCAATTTCGGGCAGCGTCCTCTCTTCTTGCCCTGTTTCTCACACTTCAAGTGCCCCGTTGGCTCCTGGGACAGTGGAAATCTTTGCGAATAAGTGTAATCGGCGCTATCGAAGCAGGACTCTCTTGGTAAATTGTGGTGCACGGCTACTTACTGTCCCTTAAGATGAATTCGGGTCACTAAAACCCCTCAACGTTCAAGGTTGCTTTTGTGATGAATTCTTTTAATAAGATGGAGGGTTTACATCTAAAAAGATGTACCGACCTCTTCATGTTATGTATTAGACTTGGGAATTGTTTGGACCTTCTGCCCGTTAAGCATGGAAAGGCAGCGTCCACATTTCTCAGAATAATTTTTCACTTAAATCACAGGCACATAGTGCAAGGTTGTCAAGCAGGTAGTTTGCCCGAAACCACTGCAGTAGTACTCAATGTATCTTTACTTCTTAAATGTTAATGTTTGACTGTTTAATAATTTATACGTTTCTTATATCTTCTTCAAATTCTTTTATCAAAATGTTTTACTACTTAATAATTAATATTTATATAATTTCTGTTTATTGTAAATGTTCTTTATTTGTTCAAAAATAACATTGGTAATTAACAAATTTATTTTATAAATACTTCATTTTAGTTTTTTTCCCTTGCACTCGGTGAGCGAAGCCACTGGGTAATCAGCTAATAAAGAAATAAAAACATATTATAAATTAAGGTGCCACATCTGTATAAATGAAAAGGTTTCAGTTTTTATCTTAAGCAAACTGTGATCTGGAAGCTGCTTGTGAAAAGTACTAACAACCAACCAGAAGAGCTTAAAACATTTAAGAATGTTGTAGCATACAGATCTATTATAGTACCTTATGACAACTATACAGGTATATCATTTACATCTGAGCATTACTTAATAGGCATTGGTGAGACTAAGAATGATCATGGAACTTACAAAACTGAAGTACAATACTTGTGCTCATCTTGACAGCAGAATTAGGGATTCACAGAATTAGGCAGATGCTGATCCATATGTGGGGAAATGTTTACCTTTACCTAAGATAAGTAAGCAATACATTTTTGAGGTGAGATAATATTTACACTTTAGACATTGAAATTGGAAACAATAAGGATATCATGAAAGAAGCTAACATTTTTACAAGGAGAATTTAGGGAATGGAGACCAATTGATTTGAAATACAGATTAATCAAACAAAGTCAAAAAAACACTAATGAGCTAATGGTGCATTATTTAAAAGTAAGAATGTTGTCAGGCTAGAAAGAAAAGATATATTCACATGATCGCAAGATAAGGAAGCACAAACTGACTTGGCAAGCAGTGCAAAATGACTGCCACAAATGAAAACATGGTTAATGCCCATTCTTGAAAGGGAGTTCATTGAAATTTGGAAGTGTAAATTTGACCTAATAATGAAAAGATGGCACAACATAATGCTACCATAACAGCATTAAAGCTCTGTAACAGATTTTGCAAGCATTTGACACTATATTGCGCTACCATTCTTCCATGAGAAATTCCGTCATTTGTTTTTTTCTGATTCTTCCATTATAGTTTAAAATGAGTTGAGATCTGATGACTGGGAAGTGTTTATAATATTGTTGGCTTCAGTGATGTACCTGGAACCTTATCAATTTAGTTTATCTACGACAGTCACTTACATCCAAACATATAAATGACTGTCAAAAAGGTTTAAAGTTACCTTCTGACCTGATAAAGCAATTATTGTATGAGAAGGCACACACAATCCAGTGTTCAAGAAAAGTAAAAGGTCATTCTTTCATTTTTCATGAACATGCATGCTAAAACCTCCAAGTTTGGAGGAAGCAAATCTGTCAGCATTTAAATTCTTAAGGTATTACAACTTTAATCTATTTTTAAGGGACATGAAATTGTATGCCTTTATGCATACAACTTTAAAGCTGGTTGGATGAAGGTGAACGGCTGCATTGGAATGAAAACCTTAATGCAATTCCATGAAAGCAGGAACCTGACAAAAACAAATCCAACATATGCATAAAGCATGGTTTACATCATTGTGTTCTTCAAATTGTGCATTGACGTCCAATGACCTCTGTGAATGAAGCTGTGATTTTTTTTATAAGATTGTGATACTATCAGGATTAGAATTGCCTCCCACAGGATTAACATGATTAATCAGTTGCTTTGTAATTGTTGGCATTTACTTTGTCTTGTGAGGAAAAAATTGGAATTCAACATACAACACAGCCTCTGGAATCCGACACTGAATAAAGCGTTTTAATTTATTATAGCTCTGTTTAAATATTAACATTCATTAAGTAGTCTAAACTACTTCAACCCAGGAATCATCAACTGAGAGAAAGCAGTGCTAAGTATCAAGCCACTTTGAAAAGTCTACAGTTACAATGAGATTACCTATAGTCTGAGCTTAATGTATTCGTAGTTGTGGTGCTGTACAGAAAAGTTGGGCTAAGTAAAAAACAACAGAGCTCAGTTCACGTCACCAGGAAGCACTCCACTTGCATTGCAGAGAGGCAGACAGTGCATGCCCACGCATAAATGTTTGCTTATTGTTCTTGCTGTAATACAGCCACTTTCCGAGGGTTCTTGTAATCCAGAAATCAGAGGTTCACAGCTGACCACTGCCAGTTGCCACAGTGCAAAATGTCTGAGCTAGGATGGATCATGGTATGATTCCACGACAAGACACTTGGCAAAGTCAGAAGGATTTTCACTGTGGATGGGTGGAGTGTAGTGGCAGTGCTTCACAAATAGTGAGGACTAAGTGAGAAAGAGCACTCAGATGACGTCACCAGGAAGCACTGCCCTTGCAGTGCTTGCTGGTAGTCCATGTATCTCCAAGCACAAGAGTTCTCTTAGCAGTCTCGCTGTAAAGGAACTCCTTCTGAGTGCCCTTGTAATCCAGACATCACAGGTTCAGGTCTGATCACTAGCAGCTACCACAGTAAAAAATGCCTGAACTGGGAAGGACTGTGGTGTGATTCCACCACAAAACTGTATTGCTACTTATACATGCAGTATATTACACCATGCTAATATTTATATCTGAGCACAGAATGTTATAGTATAAAAATGCATCAACATTTTCTCAGATACTAAAAGCACATTCCCTGTGGTGGACTGGTGCCCTGCCCAGAGTTTGTTCCTGCCCTGTTCTGGCTAGGATTGGCTCCAGCAGACCCCCGTGACCCTGTGTTAGGATATAGCGGGTTGGACAATGACTGACTGATTAAAAGCACATATTTTCTATACTGTATTATTTTACATGCATATTGATTTAAAAGGTAGGAGGAAACCTTAAAAGTGAATGCAGATATAATTTACAGAAGAACGTAATGAAGTATTCTTATACAAACAGCCTTTTGAAATTCAGGCATCTTTATACAACAGGGAAAAAATAAGCTGTATGCATTTGTACAAAAACACAACTTCCACTGTCTTGTAATCATTTTTGAATGTTGAGACTTATGCAAATGTTTACATGGTTTATTTTAAACACTTTACATCTTAGCTCTGCAAAGATTAGGGATCAGTCTTAGCAATTCATATCCACGGTTGATCATATCTTAGACTTTACACCTAGAAAATGAATAATCCTTGACTTGGTACATATTATGGAAATAATATCTTTTTTCTGGTGCATTTTAAGAACACATACTGGCATGCAGTAAATGAGATAAAGAAAAAGGCCACTAGATGGTAGTCATGTACTTCACTTAATTTGACCATGCACTCATCAGATATTGTTTAAATGAAACTCATGTATGCTGTTTCCAACTTGACTAAAATGATATTTTTACAAAGCTTTAGTTAAAACTGTAGTGGACATTTTGCAATTATATATTGCTTTATTGTACTTATTACTGAAAAAGTATTCAAGGACAATGAAATGCATCAAATCCACTTTAAGGTTCATTAATTCAAATAATCACAATAATTACAGATAACATTACTTGTAAATAGTGTCTGGAGTCATTTAAATGAAACATGTAACTTTACACTAACGTCTCTCCCTATGTCTGTTTTATGGACATTTATTAGGTTCACCCAGGTTGACCAGCTGCCAACAGCCAGGCACCCTTTCATGACAGCAAGTTACTTTTTTTTTGCCTTTAATGGCACACAAGAGAGATGGTGATCTTTTTCTAAACTCAGGTCACAATGGCAAACATTATACAAATTTAGAATGTATATATTTTAATATTGTATATTCACTTTTGCACGGTGGCGCAGTGGTAGCGCTGCTGCCTCACAGTTAGGAGACCCGGGTTTTTCCCGGGTCCTCCCTGCGTGGAGTTTGCATGTTCTCCCTGTGTCTGCGTGGGTTTCCTCCGGGCGCTCCGGTTTCCTCCCACAATCCAAAGAAATGCAGGTTAGGTGGATTGGCGATTCTAAATTGGCCCTAGTGTGTGCTTGGTGTGTGGGTGTGTTTGTGTGTGTCCTGCGGTGGGTTGGCACCCTGCCTGGGATTGGTTTCTGCCTTGTGCCCTGTGTTGGCTGGGATTGGCTCCAGCAGACCCCCGTGACCCTGTGTTCGGATTCAGTGGGTTGAATATTCACTTTTAGAAATAAGTATGTTTTGCAAACATTTTGTGTGGACAGTGAGAGGTGCTCTTGAGCCAACCAGGAAACAAAAAGTAATCAAAGAGGCCATAATACAAAAAAAAAAAGCTTTAGTAGAATAAAAGTGATAGACAGATGAACAAAGGGTGGAAAAACACAAAACAATTACAAAAAAGTAAAACAAAAAACTTCAAAAATTTCATGGCTATTCACTTACTTGACCGAGTACAATATCATTTTCTGCTTTTCTCACATTATTGCCTTCTTCCTGCCAGCTGAGTCCTTCCCAATGAGAAACTCTCAACTCCAATGGGCTGCTCGACAGAAGGAGCTGTTAAGCCATGGTCAGCTACAACCCTCAAGAATTAACCATGTCTAGTGTCAGAAAGGCCCTGTAGAACTTCTGGAACCATTGTCCTGGAGATACACATAGTGGCCCCAGGTTTTCCTTCCACCCTGAATGCTAACTCAACTTGTATTACATAATTTAATGCATAACGTTTTTGCCTCCATGATACCAGAAATAGAATTGGATGAATTCTAAATCATTCCTTATTACACTCATTGTTCTTTAACTATTTTTGAAATAGTTAATATTTCTGGTGTTATTATTATATAATATGTAGTTACTATTTACAGGGCACTTCCCATTCTGCCAACTGGAGGTAGTGCTTTTATTCTCTAGTAATTCTTTCAGTCCCCTGTTGCTTGGAATGATGATGACACCCCCACACCTTGATATCTGATATTAAGGATCCGTGCATTAGCATGACTTCTTTAATGCTGCATAAACTTTGAAACCTAGTCGAAAAATATGAATCAAGACAGCCAGCCATTTCATGTCAAACTAAAAAGAGTGGGGCAGCATTCAGTTGATTGACTTTCAATTCACAAACAGAAGGAGTAACTAGAGAGCACTGCATTTCCTTAATGGTGTTTTTGTTCGACACACCAAAAATTAAAATATCATTGCCACAAAAACATCTTTTTAAATGATATTACTTGTGACTGAATAGTTACTACATAGTATTCGTGTTTACAGTTAATTCAGCTAAGCAGATAGTCCTCAAAAATGATTTCCCTTAGCATCATGAACTTTATGATTTAGTCTTTAAATAGCTGATTGATGTTTTACTTACAGCCTCTGACCTACTTGCATATCCTCAGGAGAGACTGTGGAAAGAAAGAGCTCTTTGGTTCATTCAATGATAATTTTTTCAGCCTAAGTTTTTGCTCATCTTGTGAATATGCAGACGTACCTGATCAAAACATGTAAAGATTCTTACACAGCAGCTTTCCAAAATCATACCTTTGGTTTAAAGTTTGGTTTGAGAATTAAAGTAAACCAATGAATGCATTAATATGAGGAAAAAAGACTTTGTGTACTATAGGGATATCTTTATGTGTAATCTAATTATATTTATCGCCTGTCTTTCTTACAATTTTAAATCATAATGAGTCAGTCTCTGAGATACAGGAGGAAAACCAGCACTGACATGTGAAGAGCACTCATGCGTCCAACTAACTTTTATCAGTCTGGAACATGAATGCAGAGCCCTGGAATTGTGACGTAGTAAGCTAATCACTGCTCCATCCATATAAAGAAATGCTATTTTTTAATATGTCAAACATTTAGCCTAATGACAGTATAACTTTCTCACAACTTTGTAACCCAATTTAAGGTTACACTTTGTGGAGATGGAGCCTATACCAGGCCCACAGTGTAAGCTACCCCATGGAGCACCAGTCATCGCACGTCATTTCACTCACACGCAGACCCACACAGGATAATTGCGAACCACCAATTAACTAACATGTCTTTGGTTTGAGAAAGGAAAACTGAAGTAACCAAACCAACACTCACACAGACATTTTAAGAATGTGCAAACTGTAGAAGGGTAAGGATTGACTGCATGACTTGAAGCTGAGACTCTGCATCCATGAGGCAATAGTGCTAATAATTAGGCATAACTTGCCACTTGAACTTATCTATATATATATATGTAAAAATAATCTAACAGACCACAGTAAGTAGTTTTGTATGTATTGCACTTAAAGCTAAAGCAAAAACATATCACAATAAAACATTTTTATGTATATAAGTGTGGGTGTATGAGTGTGTGTGTTTGTTCTTTATACCTTTGGTCTCTTAACAAAATTTTGCACACATATCTAGGCTGATCCCACATCCTGTTTTTAAGCATTGTGTCCCATTTAACGCATCTTTAATGTCATGTACAGTGTACAGTTTTATAACATATATGTAACTACACAGGGGAACCCCCATCCTCACTAAAGCCACCGTAAACCCCCGCTCTTCAATTTAAATTATGTCCAGTACATAATTTAATGTCTAGCTTCTGATCAGCCTACACATATCCCACTTTGTCGGGAACAGATAAAAGACTACCTTGGAACCCAAAACGTTGACCCTGGGGATACCTTTGGAAGGGAGGAAGGGTTCTCTTTTACTACTGTGTGTTTTAAGGAGAGTGCCTTTTAATAAATTTTGACCCTTGAAATTAATTTATTTCAGGACTCAAAATCCAGGAAAAGGCACTGTCCTGTATTTGGGCAAAGTCATTTGTCATACATCAATTATTGTCTGAGAAAAAATATTTCTTTTTGAATTTTGTCAGCATTTATTTTTTTGTTATATATATTATATATATATACAGTGGAACCTCTGTCACGAATGTCTCGGTACACGTACAAATCGGTTTACAACCAAAAAATTTGCCAAACTTTTGCCTCGGTTCACGACCACACACTCGGTATACGAACAAGCCAGGTTCCCTTTCGGTTTGTACATGTTCAGTTTCTCCCTGTGCATTTCCTGTGCAGCGAGCAAGAGAGACAGCGAGAGCGCGCGACACACACACGCACACACACACAGGCAACGCGCGGTGTGCAGCGTGAGAGAGAGCCACGCACACACACAGGCAGCGCGGGAGAGAGCCGCACACACACACAGGCAGCGAGAGAGATAGAGCCGCGCACACACACAGGCAGCGCCAGAGAGAGACAGATGCGCACACACACACAGGCAGCGTGAGAGAGAGACAGACGCGCACACACACAGGAGCGTGCTAGAGAGAGACACACACACACAGGCGCTCCAGGCTCGCAAAAGAGAGAGAGAGCGAGAGAGAGGGAGGGACGCATAAGGTAGAGAAGGCTTGTTTTTGTTTTCAGTTCTGTTTACAGTGATTGGTTCGTAGCCTGCATTGTTGCAATGCTACTTTTCTTGGTGGTTTATTAAATTACGGATTTTTACCCCTGTGCTTAAAACTCATTAAAAAAAAGTGTTTTTAGCGAGCGGTTCCTAGCACTATAGCGCAAACTATTGCAGTGTTAGTTTTCTCTGTTGTTCAACGTTTTCTCAGTGTTATTCAATGTTTTTACATTTAGTTTACTATTATGCTGTGCATTCTATGGTATGATTAACTATTTTTTTGCTTAAAAATTAAAAAAATATATATATTTACATACAGTTCGTACGGTCTGGAACGGATTAATTGTATTTACATACAATCTTATGGGGGAAATTGCTTCGGTTCACGACCAAATCGGTTTACGACCAGAGTTTTGGAACATATTATGGTCGTGAACCGAGGTTCCACTGTATATATATATAAATATATATATATAAAAATATATATATATATATATATATATATATATATATAAATATATATAAATATATATATATATATATATATATATATATATATATATATATTACGCCCAGCCGGGATGCCTCTATGCTGGAAGGATTGGGGGAGGGTGTTTACCCAGAGCAATACCTTCCCTGAAGTGCTATGTGGCAGCCCCCCCGAGTTGCAGCAATGTCTGGGACTGCCGCAAGGCTCCACAGGAGCTGCAGTTTGGTGCAGCCATGTTGTGTTCTGTGGGCACAACCAGGGGCTGCTACTGAACCCATGATTGCAGCACTTCCACTACACCCAGAAGTAGGTCTTCAAGCATCTGGAGTACTTCCAGGTGCCTTATAAAAGGAGTCAGCAGCCACTACTCCAGGAGCCAGAGTCTGGTGGGACAAGATGAAGCTTGCCAGGAGCAGTGGAGGAAAAGAGAGAAGAAAAGAGAAAAAGATGAAAGAAAAAAGGGTGTTTTATGCTGTGCTGGAACTGAGCTGAAGGAAAAAATTAAAAATTGTTGTGTTTGCACTTGTTTCTGTCTGTGTCAGGTTTGGGCAGCAGGAGTGCCCACAATATTTATATATATATATATATATATTTATATATATACAGTGATCCCTCGCTATATCGCGCTTCGCCTTTCGCGGCTTCACTCCATCGCGGATTTTATATGTAAGCATATTTAAATATATATCGCGGATTTTTTGCTGGTTTGCGGATTTTTCAGACAATGGGTCTTTTAATTTCTGGTACATGCTTCCTCAGTTGGTTTGCCCAGTTGATTTCATACAAGGGACGCTATTGGCAGATGGCTGAGAAGCTAGATTGCTTACTTTTCTCTCTCTCTTGCGCTGACTTTCTCTGATCCTGACGTATGGGGATTGAGCAGGGGGGCTGTTCGCACACATAGACGATACGGACGCTCGTCTAAAAATGCTGAAAGATTATCTTCACGTTGCTATCTTTTGTGCAGCTGCTTCCTGAAATGACATGCTGCACGGTGCTTCGCATACTTAAAAGCTCGAAGGGCACGTATTGATTTTTGACTGAAAAACAAACTCTGTCTCTCTCTCTCTCTCTCTCCCTGCTCCTGACGGAGGGGGTGTGAGCTGCCGCCTTCAACAGCTTTGTGCCGCGGTGCTTCGCATACTTAAAAGCCAAACAGCCCTATTGATTTGTTTGCTAGAGATTGTTTTCTCTATCTATGTGACATTCTGTGCTCCTGACACGCACTCCTTTGAAGAGGAAGATATCTTTGCATTCTTTTAATTGTGAGACTGAACTGTCATCTCTGTCTTGTCATGGAGCACAGTTTAAACTTTTGAAAAAGAGACAAATGTTTGTTTGCAGTGTTTGAATAACATTCCTGTCTCTCTACAACCTCCTGTGTTTCTGCGCAAATCTGTGACCCAAGCATGACAATATAAAAATAACCATATAAACATATGGTTTCTACTTCGCGGATTTTCTTATTTCGCGGGTGGCTCTGGAACGCAACCCCCGCGATGGAGGAGGGATTACTGTATATATATGTATATATTTTGTCACGCACGTGCACTTAGGCAGCCGCGTAAGGACCCAAACTGTAGCGTGAAATCGCATGCCAGAAGGGAATGGCGGGGTACTAACCTCTCTCTCTTTGTTCCTGCAGAAAGAAAGAAGCACCACCACCATGAATCCATCATGACTACCTAACCACGCACTACATCTTCCGCCTTCCCTCTGTCAACTACTGATGACGTCAGCATCCCAGCATCCATCTCGGTTCCTTCCCAGCATTCCTCTCTTCCTGTTACCGGTCCCTCTCCATAAATGATCCCCCATTACGCCATTTTGACTGTCTGTTGTAACGCTACATATTTACACTGACTCACTTACAAATTCTTTACAGTATACGGGACCGGAAAACCCCAACCCTTTATGACGTGTCTGTCTTTATTTTACAATATATATATATAATCACCCACATCTTTTGTCATACTATATATCTAAGGGGTATCAGCGTAATATTAATCTATATTAACTTAACCATAGTTAAAGTATTTTACAAGTGCTATCTGCAGAATATGAGGAGAGCTCAGCTTTTGTCTGAACTCTTAAAACAGCACACAGTTTAGTTATCAGTTTACATGGCATTTCTGTTTGTTTCTTTTTTGGGATATGGTATTTAATGCAGTTCCCCAATTGATTGATTCAGATTTACAAGCATGTAGTGTAGCAGCTGCATTAGCCACTCTCTTTCCCATTACAAGTCACCTGCCCCTTAGCCATAGCAATAGAGTGCTATGACCATTCTGTAGACATCAGGTTAATTTTTGCTGTAGGAGCATCATTTGAATAGTTGCACATTTAACACCATTTAAAATCAGTGAGACTAAGAGAGTCTAGGGACTTCCTGGGTAATGATTTCACAGATAGTTTGTAAAGCCCAGTGCAGCATTACTAATTCGTGATATCCATTTTTTACCTTAACAGTTTTGTTGCATATTTGCCTGCCTTAAATGCAGATCCAAATCAATCAAAACTTTAAATGATTTCTGCTGTATTTACACTATACACAGAGTTATATAGTAGCATCAAAGATGGTTTTGTTTTTGCTAACAATGAAATAAAATAAATATATTGTTTTAAGATATGTATTTCTTGAATCTATTCAACCTAATTGAGCCCTCACAATGGAGTGGGATAGCTAGGGGTGTTTGCTTAATTCTCACATATATGTCTGTTACTACAAGCATCTTAGGCAGCAGGACTAACCAGCTGAGGTGTACAAATCACATACTGCATTGTCCTTGAAAGGTTATATGCTTAAGGGCCAATATTTTCTTTTTGGTACATTGTTTTCTACACAAAGAAATATTTGTCATTTTAAGTTACACACACATACGTTATATCTGCTTCAAGCCACATTAAGAAGCCTGCTTTCCTTATTTGAGAACTGTGTCAGATTTTCATCCCCTTTTGTTTTAATTACTGCACCTTAAATTTGTTTCTCATTGGGTCATTTAAGATGGTGAATATAAAGGATTAATTATTTGCCTTCTTGTAGAAGGAGGAGGAGGAGGACATTACTTAAGAAGATCTTTATGTTTGTGTCTAGCTGAGTTCAGTGGGTTTGCCCTTGGCATAACATTGCTCTCTGTCTAGAAATCCAAGGTAATGTACATCTGCTTGTATATTACAGCTTAAATCAATAACCTTTAGTCTGTGAGTTCTGTGGAAGTAATGGGAGCTGACAGCTCTAGAATTAGGATTTAATAACTGCAATTCAGAATTTCCTATTCAAACAGTATGTTTCTGCCAGGCTGGTTTTGAGTATCTGACAGAGAGAAATCAATCAGCCTTCTGCCCATAAGAAAGTGGACAACTCCCAAATAATTAGCAAAGAAGCACAGCTAAAGAGCTTCCCTACTGGTTTGTTTAAGACTAGCATTAGAAATGGATATTTTGTATAACTGGAAATCTCATTCAGTCAGACAGATTAAGCATGCCTTTTCAACAGAGCGGCAGTGTGCATAATGCATGCAATGCTTTAGAGAGAAGATTGACAAATCTCTTAATTATTAACTAAATGTTGCCATTTACAAAAGTTAATATACAGCAGCTACCAACAAGGTATTTTGCTCTTGCTTAAACAAAAAAAAAATCACGAAATACATTTGCAAGAATGATATATTTTTTACTTATTAAGTGCATACTTCCAAAGACAGCATATTAGACAATTTATTGCTGCAGAAGTGTAGAAAAAACATAATCTGAACCCGCAACATCGATGTGATTGCAGCATACAAATCCTTCTGCAATACATTTTTATACAAAAAGTAGAGGAACTGAATGCATAAATGTTTAGTGCATCATGTTTACATGAAGTTCTAATATATATAGTCCACAGAAGTTAAAATAAAAACTCTTCTCTGTTATTTTACTAATTAGTCAACAAAGCATTGTGTAATTGGTTCCATAATTCTCTTCATTCATTCTAAAGCATTAATAAATCCTTTCTCCTTTCTGTGAACATACTTCTCCTCTACTTCAAGCTTTTTCTGACAAATTGCATCTTGAACTCAGAATCCAACTCTGAACCAAAAATGGCATCACCTATTTTCTTGTTTCCTTGTAACAATCACATAAATAAATGAAGAGCCTTTGGAGAAGCATTGAAGTGCCGGCGTTCTGCACTGACCGCAGCTTACCATCAATTAATAGGGAAAAATCTGGCTTTGCATTGCTTCTATAAAAACTATACCTTACAGCCATGTCACATTACATAACCTTTGCAGGAATTTTCAGTCGTAGACTTCATTTACATAATCTTAGTGAGTCTGGGGAAGTTGCAACATGCTCCAGTGAAGGGCAGTCATGTAGTGTGACATCCAGAGACTCAGTCCAACAAGTCTGCGCTTCATCCTGACAATATCAAACATGTCTTAAATTGTAGGGGGACGTTCTGTGTGCAAGAGTGCTGACAAAAAATTATTGTTAATACATATAATGCAGTGACAAGCAACAAGGAATGCACTTGTTTTGAACGCTACAATCAGAAGAAAGCCTGTCTGTCTAATTTCTCCTGTTTTACATACCATGATAGAATGGGAAAAAAAACAAAAAAGGGGTCAAGATTGCAGCTGAACTTGCCATACCTGAAAACCCTGGCACCAGCTCCATGTTATTGGCTGTCAGAAAAGGGGAAAAGGTTTTAATACTTTAGAAATGTGAAACTGTGCTAGAAAGTCATTATGCAATTGTCTAATTTGTCATGCCCTGTAATTTCTAATTGTGTAAAATGACATACTCAGCAAGGGCAGTTATCAAGTTTGACTCTTTCCGACTAGACGTCATATAATGTGACTTTGGTTTAATTAAACAGATATCTCCTCTCTCTTCTCATTGATTTCATGGATGAAATGAGATTACATGACAAAATTAACAATTTTCAGGTGTTATTTTTTCAGTGTCTCACATCTTTTAAAGATTTGTCTTTATTCTAATGTGTACAGTGGCAGTCAGTAAGTTTTATTGTGACCAATATAATGATGGAGTGAGGGACAGTGATTAAAATATGGAAAACCAGGAGAATTGTTCTTGTCATTACAGAATGTTGAAACACAAACACCATAATGTCTTTCATCAGCATTTTTAGGACAAACCAAAATCAAAGATGAAAGAAAAATAATTCAAATAGAAAGACTTTCATGAATAGTTTGATTCTTTGCCAGAGCTTGAGCGGTCTTTCCCCTGATAAAATCAAAGTTCAGATCCTGTTCAATCAGTTCGTCATCTTTTATGTAATGAGCTCCACACTGCACATGAATAGAAATCATATAGCATCATATGGTCCAAAAGCTTAGACCTAATCGAAATAAAAAAGACATTACAGAAAAGAATGAAAGAAAAGGACTTGAAAATTAATAAACAGAATGAAACAACAAAATTATAAGACATCAAACCAAAATCAAGTGGCAAAAAAATGTATTGATGTCTTCCTGACTGAATCCTCCATGCCAGTCCTTCATGAAAACTACAGAACAACAAAACAACAGAAGTTCAGAAAAAGAAGATAAAAAGTAGAAAGTACTGAAATTGTGAGAAAACCAAGAAATAGAGTTTGGGAGAGAACAAAGAGTGGATTGGATGTGTGTGCCAGTGTAGTGGACAGGAAGCAAGGTGGTCGGGAGACCCTGCAGTGACCGAGAGGCGCAGCACTCCTGGGGCAGGCCACTTGTGTGGAGCAGTAAAGGAGCAGGAGCAGCCGATGGCTTTCAAGATATTCTACTGGACGTCGAGAGATGGTGGTGGGATTATTTTAACTCTATAGCTATACTCTTGATTTTGTATTCTTTTCGATATATTTATTGATTAACATGAACTCCAGCAAAGAACACTGGTATTTCTTAATTATTTATCTATTGAAGATCTTTGTCACTGCACTTTTTTGTGGATGCTGTCTGATTGTAATAAAACACCTTTGCATCATTCTTGTTGTTTTGTGTCCTCATTTCACTAGTCTATTCACGGTTAATGAATATGAATGTCCCGGGATTAGGAAAATGCCAAGATTGTAGGCAACTGGGACATTATAGGGCTATCTGGTACTTGCTACTGAAGAAGTAAGAAAAGTCTATTAGATCCCTTAATGGTAGTCATAGTAGTTTAAAAAAATATATTTGAATGCATCATTCACAGGACATTCCGCTGCAACTTTTGATTTTCACTCACCACTGAGGAGGACTGTATTAAATTTGTGCCTACATGTGCTCTTTCCACTTCATTTAAAAGAGGCCATTAATATGATGCTCCTGTTTCAAAGACACAGAGAATTCTGGTACAGAGATGTCACATATTTATGTAGAAAATATTTTTTTCACTTGTTTGCTCGCCTAAAATTCTTGGTTACACAGTAGCTAGCACTGCTACAGCACATGCAGTGTGTAATTCAGGTCTTGATGTGTGTGCAGTCTACTCATTTTTTCCTTGTTATTGTGGCTTGATCCATCTTCGCCTTAAAGCCGTTAGATTCTAAACATGTGTTGCCATTTAAGGTCATAACCAGTTTATTTCCTGGTAAGCTAGACGTTGCAAAGCTCTTACTTAATGTTTAAATCTGAATAACTGTATTTTGTTAGATGATGCCAATGACAAAGTGGGTTCATTGTTTGATTGATTTTTGTGACATGAAATGTGTGTGAACTTGCTATTTGCTATTCAATAGTCAGAAATTATTGGTTAGGTAAGTTAATATTTATGTTAGAAAAGAATCCACACGTGTACTGCAAGAAATTTCTGGTACAGTCCCCCAAATGTTTTCATGCCAAAAATGTCACTACTCTTCTTCATTTACAAGGAAGATAAAAATTGCTGAATACTTACTGTTCATAATAAAAGCATGCCAAATGCTTAGCCAAGATCAAAGCCTAATGTGTGGTTCAGCAGATATCTGAGTTTTCTTCTGTTAAATGGTTTTGTATTTGTTTTTCTCAATAGTGAAAAAATTGCATTTTTTTGTGAAGTTAATTTAAAGTTTGTAGGTGCCAGTGGCCATTTCCTTGGTGTATGTTACTGTACATACCTGTATGTATTCTTTGAAGCATACAGTTGTCAATGTGTTTGATAGTGGACAGCATTTCATTAAATTAGATATCATCGAAAGGCAAGCTCCGAAGCCTTCTGCCCTTGTGGAAAAAATGAATGTATTGTTGATTGTGAGTCTGTCAGGCCATTGGTTTTGTGTGCTGATCTAGGTTGGGGTCAAACCTTAATTTTAATTGGACGTCTGTTCTGCTTATACTGCTGTTCTTTACTTTTTCTCACAAAATAGGGGATGCCTAATTTCAGCATCCTTAGAATAGGTTAAGTGAAACTATCCATCCATCCATTATCCAACCTGCTATATCCTAACTACAGGGTCACGGGGGTCTGCTGGAGCCAATCCCAGCCAACACAGGGCACAAGGCAGGAAACAAACCCTGGGCAGGGTGCCAGCCCATAAGTGAAACTAGTACTTAATTAATTAATATAGGATCAAAGTTTTCTTGAGTGATTCTTGATCGAGTGGCTTCCTTCACTTGCCTCAAAATGACTTTAACATCTCTTTCCTAGAGTGTTAGCATGTGACACCAACAACAACAATAAGACCCTCTTCAAAAGCAGAAAAAAAACTGCAAATCCCAAACAACAACAAAAAAGGAGAAACAGTGCCATTCAAAGTCAAGTAGAAGGTTTTTTCTAAGGTGTGTAATAACACATAACAATATTGACAAGTTGGTGGTTGGAGTGGCACTAAAAGCCTCTTTCACACACTTTCCATAATTCAGTGCATTACAGTTATAGTCTAATTAAACTGCACATTGGAAAATTGCTACAGAAAGGACAGAACACAACAGTCAACACATTTTTAGAAATAAAGTTTTGTCCTTTCACTGAGCTTTCACGCTTCTAAAGTGGCATCCCTCTCTCTGAAAGTTTCCATATGTCAGCACACTTGGGAGTTCCACCAGTTCTTTTTACCACTTTAGCCACTGCTCCATGTATTGAAACAAAAATTGAATGAAATACAGTATGTATATTTTCCCTGTGCGGCACGGTGGCGCAGTGGGTAGCGCTGCTGCCTCGCAGTTGGGAGACCTGGGGACCTGGGTTCGCTTCCCGGGTCCTCCCTGCGTGGAGTTTGCATGTTCTCCCCGTGTCTGCGTGGGTTTCCTCCGGGCACTCCGGTTTCCTCCCACAGTCCAAAGACATGCAGGTTAGGTGGATTGGTGATTCTAAATTGGCCCTAGTGTGTGCTTGGTGTGTTTGTGTGTGTCCTGCGGTGGGCTGGCACCCTGCCTGGGATTGGTTCCTGCCTTGTGCCCTGTGTTGGCTGGGATTGGCTCCAGCAGACCCCCGTGACCCTGTGTTCGGATTCAGCGGGTTGGAAAATGGATGGATGGATGGATATTTTCCCTGTTTCCATCACCAACCTAAAATGTGAATCAATCTCAAATGATAGCTCATCTTCTTAATACAAAAAGCTATACCAAAGGTGACTTCAATTATGTGTGAGGATCAAACAGGATCAGTCGCTGTGCCATCCAATTATTTAATTAACATTTAACCAAAAAATGAAGTAATAGTTATGAAAGTTTGGGATGTAGTTTTTAATTCTGACACATCTTAAGTTTTCATTGTTTTATTCCTTGAACCAGTTGCCAGAGTCAATGGAATAATGTGAAATGAATTTAACAAATCTGATAATATTTGAAAGCTTTTATTTGGAAAATAAACTTTTGTCATTAAAAGGAGAAAATTACATTTGACATTAATTTTTAGCTATATTAACTTTGAGAAAGTATTCTCCATGCACATAAAAGAAGATAATATGTGAATGTAATTCAACAAAGCAGGCTGAGTCAATGTACATTTTGTTTTGTTTTTTTTGAGAAACAAGAAGTAGCTATGTTTTAAAGGTCAAACAACAAAATAACAAAGATACAAAGCCTTTTTTTTATCAAAATCAATAACCTTGAAGCATCAGTACCGTGATGTTGAAAGAAGGCTAAGTATGTGAATGCATCATACATATTTTTCATTGGTAGTTTATTTGTTTAATAAACAAACAAAAGATTGTGTATTATAGTCAACGAGTGAATATGTTTGTATGCAGCTGTTGTCAGATTGAATAAGCCAGTGATCTCGACGGGATAGCTATCATTGAATTTATGTCTGCTTTAGGCAAAAAGAAACCAAGAAATAAAAACAAATAGAATATTTACTTTGTTATCTCTTTAGAAATAATGTAGTTTTTTTTAATTATTAAGTAAAGAAAATGTTTACCCATTTTGAAACACATAAAATATGTTGTGGGATCTGCTTATTTACAATTACTTTGTTCCTTTTTTGGAAATAAGGTATTTTTGTATTAAGTATCTATATTTCTTACAGGTTTTTGAAAGGAAAAAAAAGTTCTTAACTACTTTAAAACTGATGGGCTAAATATTTTCCAAAAGCAGAGAAAACAGATTTGATCTGACTCAAGTGCAGATATTTTAATATTCAACATAAATTTTTATGAATCGTTGGTGTATTCAAGCAAGCAACATTAATGGAAAAAGCTTCATATGGTGTTGTTTTTGTATGCTATATTTTATGGAACGGTTGATTTTGACAGACAAAGTAATTTTGGACATATCTGTAGTCCTTCCCGGTAATAATTGACTAATGGATTCTTGGACTCTTTATTTAGACAATAGGGTTACAGGAGAGGGTAAAATTGCATAGTTTCCAATTTAAGTAGGAGAGTGTCATACAGAAAAATGACTGCTCTTTCTTTTCAAGTTATTTTGTCTTTTTTCAAGATAACATTGTGTCACTTCCTCGGGTTCTGTGGCTTTTAAAAGACCTTAGCCTGGAGTCCTTTTGTATGCTTGTAATCTCACAGTGTATTTCAGATTAAAAACGGGGACAGGAAAAACTCCAATTCAATCTAACCCAGCAAATTTGGCAGATGCACTTCACAAGCAAACCAGGTAGAATTCAGGTAAGTCATCTTCAAAATCAAACTCAGGAATTCCCAGCAGACAGACGTCTGGAAGTATAAATACTCCTTGACTTTGAGCTCAACCAAATGATAAAAATCTAAATATATGGGAGCATCTTGTAAAGATTTAATTTATAATGAGAGATTGGAGTGTGGTATAGCGAGTCTGTGGTTTAGAAGAAAAGGCCAGCTTTTAAATAAATAATCACCGCACTCTTGACTCAAAGAGGGGGTGTGGTAGTGTGGAGTGGTTCCCGGGCACGATGCAGGCTTGGGTATTTCCTCACTGAAGTGCACAGGTGTGGGATCACCCATGTCCGTGATTGATGCTGGGAGCTGCCAATTGTCACACCTGTGCCACGTCCCCATTATAAATAGGAGAAGTGCGAGTGCGGAGGGAAAAAAAGGAAAGACAAGAAAAGAACGGAGGTTAAGGAAGAAGAAGGCAGGAGGCAAAGGAACCAGTGTGCGAGTGAGTGAGTGAGCAAAACACCCTCACTATAATAAGGAGAGGCAGCTGGAAAGAGAGCCGTAGCGGGATGTTTGGCTGGCACCTGGGGACGTCACTCCTGCTAAGTTTTACAGAGAAGAAGGAGTGACCATGATCAAGGATGGCTTGCCACGTAAGGCCGCGGTAGGCAGCAGGAGCTGGAGGCTTGGGAGTTGAAAACCCCAGCATGAGCACCCTGGTCGCTGGGGAACCCCAGTCTCGGTCTGGTGGAGCCCTATGGAGCCAGGGATTAAAAGGCTTCCAGACCAGCAGGAGGAGGTCAGATGCAGGTAGAGCGACTCCCCTGGTGCAGGGCCCAGATGGGAGAAATATGGGAGCTGCCAGCTAAAGAAGGCACCGGCTTTTTAAAGGACTGCTTCCGGCCATTATTGATTTTTAACCTCGTTTTTAAATGGAATATTTATTAGGATTTTATCCTCCACATTTTCACCCTGTTTTAATGGATTATTTCATTCATTGACTTTTGAAGCACTGTGCTTTCTTTTGAACACTATTTGGATTTGTTTTGTTCGTTTTTAATGAAAGCACTGTTTGCACTTTGCACCTTCCTCTTGCTTCGTTTGATGTCCTCATTGTCCAGCTCATCCGGTTACATTACCGATGGTGTCGGGTTCAAATGGCTCCCTAAAGGGAGATGGGAGTATGGAGGATCGTCGCATGGAGTTCTGGAAATTTCTGCCACCCAACCCCTTTCTTTCCAATCATAATTTTTAACAAAGTAAATCTCTGTAGAGGCATCATATACAGTGCATCCAGAAAGTATTCACAGCGCATCACTTTTTCCACATTTTGTTATGTTATAGCTTTATTCCAAAATGGATTAAATTCATTTTTTTCCTCAGAATTCTACACACAACACCCCATAGTGACAACATGAAAAATGTTTACTTGAGATTTTTGCAAATTTATTAAAAATACAAAAATTGAGAAATCACATGTACATAAGTATTCACAGCCTTTGCCATGAAGCTCAAAATTGAGCTCAGGTGCGTCCTGTCCCCTGATCATCCTTGAGATGATTCTGCACCTTAATTGGAGTCCACCTGTGGTAAATTCCGTTGATTGGACATGATTTGGAAAGGCACACACCTGTCTATATAAGGTCCCATAGTTGACAGTTCATGTCAGAGCACAAACCAAGCATGAAGTCAAAGGAATTGTCTATAGACCTCCAAGACAGGATTGTCTCGAGGCACAAATCTGGGGAAGGTAACAGAAAAATGTCTGCTGCTTTGAAGGTCCCAATGAGCACAGTGGCCTCCATCATTTGTAAGTGGAAGAAGTTCGAAACCACCAGGACTCTTCCTAGAGCTGGCCGGCCATCTAAACTGAGCGATCGGGGGAGAAGGGCCTTAATCAGGGAGGTGACCAAGAACCCGATGGTCACTCTGTCAGAGCTCCAGAGGTCCTCTGTGGAGAGAGGAGAACCTTCCAGAAGGACAACCATCTCTGCAGCAATCCACCAATCAGGCCTGTATGGTAGAGTGGCCAGACGGAAGCCACTCCTTAGTAAAAGGCACATGGCAGCCCGCCTGGAGTTTGCCAAAAGGCACCTGAAGGACTCTCAGACCATGAGAAAGAAAATTCTCTGGTCTGATGAGACAAAGATTGAACTCTTTGGTGTGAATGCCAGGCGTCACATTTGGGGAAAACCTGGCACCATCCCTACAGTGAAGCATGGTGGTGACAGCATCATGCTGTGGGGATGTTTTTCAGCGGCAGCAACTGGGAGAGTAGTCAGGATAAAGGGAAAAATGACTGCAGCAATGTACAGAGACATCCTGGATGAAAACCTGCTCCAGAGCACTCTTGACCTCAGACTGGGGCGACGGTTCATCTTTCAGCAGGACAATGACCCTAAGCACACAGCCAAGGTATCAAAGGAGTGGCTTCAGGACAACTCTGTGAATGTCCTTGAGTGGCCCAGACTTGAATCCGATTGAACATCTCTGGAGAGATCTTTCCCATCCAACCTGATGAAGCTTGAGAGGTGCTGCAAAGAGGAATGGGCGAAACTGGCCAAGGATAGGTGTGCCAAGCTTGTGGCATCATATTCAAAAAGACTTGAGGCTGTAATTGCTGCCAAAGGTGCATCAACAAAGTATTGAGCAAAGGCTGTGAATACTTATGTACATGTGATTTCTCAGTTTTTTTATTTTTAATAAATTTGCAAAAACCTCAAGTAAACTTTTTTCACATTGTCATTATGGGGTGTTGTGTGTAGAATTCTGAGGAAAAAAATGAATTTAATCCATTTTGGAATAAGGCTGTAACATAACAAAATGTGGAAACAGTGATGCGCTGTGAATACTTTCCGGATGCATTTTAGGCATGGAGCTGGACAGTTTGACATCTGTGGCAGAGCGACGGGCGCTGAGCAGGCTCCTATCAATTATGGAGAATCCACTGCATCCACTAAACAATGTCATCTCCAGACAGAGGAGCAGCTTCAGCGACAGACTGCTGTCACTGTCCTGCTCCACTGACAGACTGAGGAGATCGTTCCTCCCCCAAATTATGCGACTCTTCAATTCCACCCGGGGGGTTAAACATTAACATTATTCAAAGTTATTGTCTGTTTTTACCTGCATTTTTATTACTCTTTAATTTAATAGATAGATAGATAGATAGATAGATAGATAGATAGATAGATAGATAGATAGATAGATAGATAGATAGATAGATAGATAGATAGATAGATACTTAATATTGTTTTTGTATCAGTATGCTGCTGGAGTATGTGAATTTCCCCTTGGGATTAATAAAGTATCTATCTATCTATCTATCTATCTATCTATCTATCTATCTATCTATCTATCTATCTATCTATCTATCTATCTATCTATCTATCTATCTATCTATCTATCTATCTATCCATCCATATCTGTGTGAAGTTGGTAAGAATGGGATATTAGCAGAAGTTGGTACGGTTTTTGCAGACATTGGTTTATCAGAACCATTTAGTGGACTATGGGCACAACTGCTAATCCTCTCCAGAAAAACCAAGAAAAATGTGCAACCCTTTGGTCAAAGTGGAATAAATAATAAATAAATTGAAAGTGTCTCTGGTGGTGACATAAGTCAATCAAAACACAGCATCTACTTTATTGGTGAATGGTGGAATAGTATGAAGTTTTTGGCCATTGTTCTTAGGAGCTTTTTAGATTTTTTTATTTTGTGTTTCTTTCTTTACTTTTGTTTTTGCAACTTGTAAAATGGTAGTATTTCACCCTGTTGAAATATTACAAATAATGTTGTGGAAAAAACCCAGGTGAGAATGTAAAACTCTTTATTTGCACATAGTTCATAATAATAATAATAATAATTCATTACATTTATATAGCGCTTTTCTCAGTACTCAAAGTTAAGGCAAAAATGTCTCAGTCTATGAGTGAGCAGTCAATTGAACAATTCATTAGCTTTTATACTTTTTCTAATTACCATTATTTCCACTAATACATCACATCATCTGATTTTTAAATTGCAGCACTTTATTACCTCCTCCAATCAACTAACATGCCCAGTAATTTTTGACTCATGTTGATTCTCCCATTACTCTGAACACCACTTTGTTAAGAGTTATGTTTTGCCGGTTGTTCAGTTAATCTTAGTAGTACTTCATAGGTGGGGTGTATGGGCTTTCCCACCAGTTTATCTGTGCTTTCTGGGCAGGAGGGGAGTACGGGTGGGGGGGACTTGTTACTTGTATACCTCATTCTAACCTTGGAAAATTACATTGGTAGCTTCCCTATGACAAAGGCAGAGACCTCTTGCTTTCTCATCTTTATGTCCTTTATTTTAGTTAGTCCTTGTGTTATATTCAATCCTTTTCCTTGTTTTTATGTAATTGAGACGGTGTGGCGGATGTTTGGCCAACCAAGTATCACCTAGTAGGTAGCCACCCAAATATCATATTGTGATCTGACTTATGCATATATATATATATATATATATATATATATATATATATATATATATATATATATATATATATAGATGAAGAACAATAACAACCAACACATAACATATAATTACAACAGTTTAGTTGAACTCTCCTCCTTATAGAAAAAGGCACATGACTTATAAATTCTGATCCTTCAATTGGTTTGTTCAAAATGGATAAGTTCTTAAACTAGTTTTTAATTTTCAAGTGTCTACACCGTGGCATTCATTTGCTTACAATCATCTACACTGGTTTACCTAGCCCCCGACACAATTTGTTTTGTGTATGTGTGTGTATGAGATGCTGATATGAACTTCCTGTTGGATTTAGAAAGAAAAACTTAGAATAGCTAAAAACTCATCATTCACAGAGGTAATTACTTTTCAGTTACAGTAATAACAATACCACAGTACATACGCTGGCTTTACCTATTAGTTCTTGGGGTAGAGTAGGCGTACTTAGTTCTCGGGGTAGAGTAGGCGTACTTATGGTTTGTTTTAGGCAATGCTTTATTCCTTTCCTGTTCAGCTTTCTACACCACATGTGGAAGGATCATCATCGCACTTTTCTTTTTTTGTTCAGTATCTCTTCTCCTTTGCCTTGGTTGCACCTTCTGGTTGCGGTCAGCACTGCTGTTTTCTCTTTGAGGTTTTTACATAAAATGTCCTCAGTTGCTAGCAAAAAATGTATGTCTGCTGTGTAGTTGGTGAACAGTCAACTCCTATCTTTAGCCAGATGAACGGGTGGATTTTTGTGTTGGCTCTCATTTGCTTGTGCACTTGCTATTCCTTAGCAAGGTTTGACTTGTGGCCCCCTCAACCAACTTCTTTATGGATGGTCTTTCACTCTTCGAATCCAGCACCAGATTACCCTTCATAATAAAAGTGGTCACTTTAGCCTTCGTTACAGCCACACTCTACGCAATGGAATCCCTGCTGTTGAGAACAGTGAAGATGTAGATCTAGAGCTGGCAATGGGTATTTAAAGGTAAGAATGGGCATTTTGCCATTGGTTTCTTGGACACACATAAAATTTGGTTGACATTTGATGCAAAGTTTTGTCCATCTATGTTGCCACTTTGTTGAGTTATAGCCCTTAGTCCCTGATCAAGTATTTAGATGATACATCTAGGAGATATCTCTGGGTGCCGCTTTGTGATTGATCATTTTTTCAGATAAGGTTCAGAAGTTGCATTCCAAAGAGGGCCTGTGGAGAGAAAAATAACACTATTGCTAGAATTAAGAGTGTCTGGCAGTTTGCTTTTTTTTAGCAAAGTCTTGCATGCCAAAGTATAGCTAAATGGATAATTCTAGTCTTTCCTATCTATCTATCTATCTATCTATCTATCTATCTATCTATCTATCTATCTATCTATCTATCTATCTATCTATCTATCTATCTATCTATCTATCTATCTATCTAAATCTTGATTGAGCCCCCGGCATGGTGTCATATTCTAGGGCAGCTGCAAAGCCTGAGGGTTACATCTTCTGGGTTGAAGAGCCACACAGTGTTTGAACTTCTAAAAGTGGCTGATGAATTAAAGCCACATTTTTTTTAAATTTCCAAAATTGAAACTGTAAGTAACCGTTTACTGAACATTGTTGCTTAAAGTGGCACATAATGTTTTTAAAATTATGCACTTTATAAATATTAATAAATAAACTAATTTAGTGAAATATTCAGCTGTTTTCTTGTTTTTTTATTAACATCTCACTTAATGTAATTGATTAAATGAATGGTCGTGTTTTATTTGTAATATGTACAGTGTTTTTCCAAAGAAAAATATAAATAATTTTTAAAAATGTAATGTGGATTACTTTAGAAAGAAGTTAACACCCTAACTTTAACCTGATTTCCAATATAACACTTAGATGTGCTTGTAAATTCAAGAGGGCAATATGAAAAGCTATGTCATGGGGTGTTGCCTGATTAAAAGCACTTGTAAATGCCAAAAAGCTCATGGCTTAGAAAGCTAAGGCTTCACAAGACGTCTGGAGAGCATTCAACTCTTCTTTCTAATAAATGCAATTCAGTTTGTATCTAGGATACATGAGCAGTCATGGTGCTAGTGGAAAGCTGTTAACAGTTTGGTCTGAGAATTTAAAAGAATGCTTGGTGCAAAATGAACAGCTGCTTTACTTTTCTAGAAAAGCTATTGTTACTATAACAACTTTTTACAAGAAAATAAATGGTTACATTTTTTTAATCAATGTACTACTCTTCCAAATATATAATGCAGTCATTTGGTAATGGGAAGTAATGTAAAGAGGAAACAATGTATTGAAAAAATAGGAAAACTAAATTAGAACAATTCTGGTAGTCAAAAAAATATATTTGAAGGAGACAACAGCATAACCACTTTCATTCCTAGAGTATGTTTTTATGCAAAAAAAATAAAAGTCATTGAAGAAAAAAGTATTTAAATATAAATAAACTACTGCATTATTTGAATGCATATCAAAATATGTAATTATATTGTGATTGTTTTATTGGAGGACCTTGAGGTGCTAGTTAAGGAATGGTTATATAGGGAAGAGACAGAGTGTAGTAAGAAAGAAAAAAACTTCCTGGCAGGCGTGACTGACTTTCACCCCAGTCTGACAGTAACACACCGCTAAAGGGTAATACACTTTGTATGTGGACAGGATAGTCGAAGTGCAGAAAATAGAGCACAAAATCAAGAAAGCAAGTACAGCTAAGGTAGGGTTGGTAAAAGGACAAAACAACTCTTAGCTAGTGGGTCCTGACTCAGAGACTATGTTGTACTTTTGAAGGTGAGGTCTAGGAGGACTGACAAGGAAATCGTTGTTAGTCTCCAGTCATCCTGTGGCACACTTGATCCATGAGTGGAAGGAGTAACATCATATGGCCTGTTAATGTATGGCAAGCCAGATGCTAAGAGGTCAAATCTTTAAAGTAAGTGGATGGCTCTGGGGTACAGTCATTAAGAGTGATGTAAAAAACAGTCCATTAATTTTAGTGAAAGGAAGAAAAAAATAAGACTGGGAAATCAAGGCAAATGGGAAAACATCAAAAAACCTTTTAATACTTCTTCACTATCAGACTTATAATTTTCTCTAGTTTGGAATGTTTAGATGTGTAGATTTCTAAATTTAGTTTTCATTTTTGTGTTTGTTTTTAGAATGCTCTTAGATTTTTGTTTGCTTGATGTCACGTTGGCTATGTTTTGTTACTTTCCCGTTAACATTGTTGCAGGAGCTGTGATTAGTGATGGCACTAGTGATATAAATATGGCTGTGCCCTCGGTGAAGATTCCAAACAACTAACTTGTTAGTGATAGTTAGCTTCTTCTAGTGTTATGTTTCATTTGGCTTCTGTTTTCTGACATATTGACTATTTGTTTGCTTCATTAGTTTGTCTCTTCTTGTTTCAGGCCATATCTTTTGGCTCCTAAATCATCTTATGGTTTTTGCTGCTGCTCACAATAATCCTTAGACACATTCCTTAATAGTGTCCATAACAAAGAGTAATATTAACAAAAGAGGGGAATGCATAGAAGGATAACATTAACAACAAGGCAAGCTAGAAGAAATGAAATACTGACACCTCACTTGGCCTGTCTAGGCAGGCTTATCAATCGGATGGAATGGATCTCCCACTTTACTATATCTTGATGCAACAGATCCGCACTCTCCCTTTTCCGTAACTTTCCTTATATTTTTTCTCACTAGTCTTCTTCTCTCATCTAAATGTTTTTTAACACTTCCTATTGCTGCACCGTCCACAATGACCCTCTATTATGACATACTTTCTATGTGCTACATAAAAAGGAACCACCAGTGGTGTTAGGTTGCTTTCCTAATCATCAGGCAGTCACATGATAATGAAAAATGCATACTTTAACTGTGTTAGCCCATAATTTATTTCTTACTCTTTGTAACCTCTTTTTTGGGTAGTGTTGCCACTCTGCAATGCTTCTTGATTTGTGTTTTTGGGTCTATTTTATTAAAATCAAATAACATCTCTCTATTATAAAAAAAATCCTAGGAGAGAATGACTAGGGAGACGAGACATGAACTTCACGTGAAGATCATGGAAGACACTTAAAGGACCCGTGAGAAGAAAGAGATTGGCCACGGAGCGTCTCACGGGGACCTTAAACATGAGACTTTGTGCAAGAGATTGACTCAGGACCGTCTTGCAGGGATGTAGAACATGAGATTCTTGCAAGACATGCCCTACTTACAACCAATATCAAATAAGACAACAGGCAGCAAAACACTCAGTCGTGTCAAGGCTTTGAGCACACACAGATCCAGTGCATATAAAGCGTATAAGGACAATACATTATAGATAAAACATCGATGACTAAGCGAAGAAGAAAGAGAAACGCGGAGAAAAGAGACTCAAAAGCGTTGGAGAGAAAAAAATGCAAAAAAGAAAAAGAATAATTAAAGTACAATTTCAGAAAATAAGGAAAGTAATAATCAGCCTGGAACAAATGGAATTGAAAAAAAGCATGTCCAATTGGGCTCCGAATTAAAAGACAAAGAGTAAAAGATAAAGTAGAACTTCATAAAGACGTTCAAAAACGTTGCCGCTATACACATGCAGAGCAGGTTAGAGATTATGAAAGCAGTGGAATTCAAAAGGGTCAAAAAAAACGATGGCGCGATACACATGCAGAGAAAGGTAAAGAATATGAAAGCAGTAAAATTCAAGTATTGTAGCGTCCCAGGCAGGTTGAAGCCTTTTTTTTTTGAGTGACTGTCAGGTTCAATTGAGGGAGGGTGGAGTACAGCATGGAAGACTGATAGCGGGATATTGATTGATGCGGTAGGGGTGGTCCTGGGACGAGAAGAGGGGTTGGAGAGGGTGCTAGAAAGTTGTGTTTGAGGTTACAAAGTCGGCATTCTTTTTCTTGATTGTTCAAGTACAACTTTTGTGAGACTTTACTACGTCTGTCTGGTTTTTTTTTTTTTACCTCTTCTCTTTTCAAGCCGGACGCGGAGGTCGCTACAGTATCAAAAAAAGATAGTAAAGATCACATTAGCACAAACAAAAGGAAATTATTACTCGAAAAAAGGGAAAATAATCATCACGGACCAGGTGTAATTGAAAAAATAGCAGGACAAAATGAGGTCAGAAATAAAAGACAGAGTACAAAAAAAGTAAAACGTCATAAAGAGGTTAAAAAACAAGGGCGCAAAACACATGCAGAGCAAGATACAGAATATGAAAGCAGAAAAAAATGAAAGTGTCAAAACAAAGAAAGTAAACGTCGCATTAGCGCAAGCAAAGACAAATTATTACTCGGAGAAATAACGAAAAGGTGAATAGAGATTGAATATAGGGACATAGGTGTTATGTCTGAAGTATGTAAATATTGTAAGGCTTTGAAATTTAAGTCAGAGAATGTCAAAAACGGGGTTTACCTCACATGCATTTATTGGTTACTTTGCAAAAAAAATTATTAACTGCTGATGATGTAGATCGGTTTGTCTGTGCTGAAATTCCAAACAGAGAAACCTATCCTGAATTATGGTACAAAGTAATTAAACACATGTCCCACTGACCTCATTTAAAAGATTCAGCATGTTGGGACTCTAAAGATTCCAAATATTGTTTTTAAAGAAGTTCTGAAATAAAAGTGAAACTAATGAAATAGCAACAAATCAAAGAAAAAAAAAATCTTAAAAGTATGTACCTGGAAAACCAAATATTGGGGTTGGCGAGCAAAGCGAGCAGGGGGCAAAGCCCCCTAGTTACATACAAATAAATCAGGTTTTACAGAGATAGGTTCGAAACAAATCAACCCCTCCCCCCGAGAGAAAGACCGCTAGGCCAGCAGAGTAAAACTTTAAGCTAGTAAAATTAAGCAAATAGATAAATTAATAAATGAATAAAGATAAATGGAGTAAAAGAGGTGAGAGAACCTGCTTCCTCAGTTTAAATGCTTATTCTAAAATGTTATTGATTAGATCCTGCCAGGTTTTGAAAAAGTTTTGAACAGATCCTCTAAGTGAGAATTTGATTTTTAGTATATAACATCAGTTACCCACTGACTTAGAACAGGGGAGTTAGACTAATCTTACTCAACTGGAAGAATCCTATGTGCCAATAGTGTAGTAAATGCAATTATAGTTTGTTTGTCCTTCTCCATTTTAAGCCCATCTGGAAGTACACCAAACACAGATGTTAAGGGGTTAAGAGGGATTGGGACCCCAAGGCTGTCTGATAGGCATTTAAAAATTTTTGTCCAGAATGATGTTAATTTGGTGCATGCCCAAAACATGTGACCAGTGAGGCTGGAACTTGATTGCAACATTTGCAGGTTGGATCTTGCCCTGGAAACATTTTGGACAATTTTAAAGAAACAGATGTGCTCGATATATAATTTTGAGTTGAATAATTGTATGTTTTGAACATATGGAGCTCGAGTGAATTCTGTGCATTGCTACTTTCCACTCCTTTTCTGAAATATTGAGTAATAGAGATCATTTTCCCACTGTACTCTTGAATCTTTAAAAGGGATGGACTGTAAAATGGTTTTATATATTATGGAAATGCTGTCTGAGTCCTCAAGACTGATCAATATTTTTTCCAGCATAGAGGTAGGTGGGAGGTGAGGAAAATTGGGCAGATTTTCTTTATCAAAGTTTTTAATTTGAAGGTAGTGAAAGAAATGTGTTGGTGGAAAGTTAAATTTGGAGTGTAATTGTTTGTAGGATGCAAAGATGTCATCTATGTACGGATCTCTTAAGTGATTTAATCCCGAATGTTTTCCAGACATTAAAAACTGCATACATTTGAGAGGGTGGAAAAAGGAGGTTCTCGTGCAGAGGTGCCACAGATAAAAGCTTCTCTATCTTAAAATACTTCCTACATTGATTCCATATTCTGAGTGAATGAAGTACAATTGGTTTGTTAGTATATTGGAGATAACTTGTAACAAAGCAAGGAATATAAAGAAGTACTGCAGGATTTTATTTCTATTGTGGACCAAGCCTGTGTATGTTCATCTATTTCTGTCTATGTCCAGGTTTTTATAGCTTGTATATTTGCTGCCCAATAATAATATTGAAAGTTATGTAGAGCCATGCCGTCTTCCACCTTAGGTCTTTGTAGGGACACCCTTTGGAAATGTGGATATTTTGAACTCCAAATAAATGAGGTTATGGTTGAATTTAATTTCTTAAAAAGAACATTTTCTGCTGACTTCTCTTAAATTCAGACACAAATGCAGTATTAGGCTTAGAAAAATCCCTGCAGTACAGATAACATATCTGTAGCAGCACTGTAAAGTGGATGTATTATCATGGTAGTTCCTTCTACTTACCCTTTACCTAGGGGTAAGTGTACTCATCAGATTCGTTACCGGGTTGGTCTACTGTTGCACCTTAAGATTAACACACAAATACATAAATATACACACACAGCTGATTAATCTCTAGCACTTTTAACCACACAAGTGCTCCAGGTGCTTAAAGAAATCTACCTTATTACTTCAATCACTCTAGACATTAAGACAAAGTATAGAAAGTTAAAAGCAGCGTGGTATTTATTACAGGAATAATAATACCAGTGGAACAAAGAATAATAGAAAATAGGACTGAAAGTAAAGTCTGGATATATATAGTCTTTAGAAAAAGCTTACGAAAAGTTAAAGATGACAAGAATGAATGTCACAGGCGGCTTGCGATCTACCACTCGTAGTTGTTCATGAGATGCTTTTCTGACGATCAGATGGAAACGACTACACTTTGCCGGCGCCCTCTTCTGACGTCGCTCTGTTCTCTTCTCCTGACATCTTTGTCTCTTCTTCTTCCTCCCTCCTATGTCGCTAACAAACAAAACCTTTTTTGGTGTTGCTTAGTACCTACTGGCATGTCTTCCTTTCCCAGGCTATAAACCCATTTAGCAACTTATTGTCCCAGATAGATAGATAGATAGATAGATAGATAGATAGATAGATAGATAGATAGATAGATAGATAGATAGATAGATAGATAGATACTTTATTGATGTCCATCCTATCTCAGGTTATAAAGTAACTGATAGCCTGAGGCGTTGGCATGTTTTCCTCTTTTGCTTGAACAGCTGTTTTAAAAGTGAGGCACAATTGTGAAGAATATATACTTTGATGTGTCCTGTGTTTAAATTCATCTGTTGTTTTGTATTGAACAAAATATAATGAAAATATAAACTAAAATGTACAGATTTTGTACCCAACAACAGTGGATATCAAAACTTGGACCATATCTACATTCAGTCATATTGGAAAAGAAGTGACTAATGATAATGGTTCAGGCTTTTGCAGATATTCTGTTTTAGCACAGCCGGCTCTTGTCCACAGTACACAGTTCATAAAGATTTTCTGTACTGTAAAAACATTCTGTTAATGAAATCTTTTAAGTTCAAGTTGTCCCTGTAATTAATCTTCTGCAGGCAATAATAGCAAAGTGGCCTTTCAAATACGATAATGCATGTTCTCAAGGAGAATTGCCAGAGTTCATTGGCAAGTTGTTTGAAAAAGATGATGTAATGAGAAATTGTTCATGTAATCTTCTGTTTTCCATGCAACAATTTTCATTGGGTTGTTGCAGTTTAATTTCCAGATATATACCTTGCTATGTACATTTACCTTACCTTCAGTTTTACAGTTCTACAGTTTTCTGGAGTTGGTTAAGTATTTTCATGACAGATGGTTTATGCAATAAAGATTTTTTAATTGGTGGATGGCATTGTGATATTCATATATTTTCAAAAACCAGCACAATCCATCCATCCATCTTCTAAATTTGCTTTATACTGACCAAAGTCATGGCAGCCTGTCCCACAAACTATAGTGCACACGGCAGAAACAATCTCTGCATAGGGTTTCAGTCCATCACAGAGTGCACACACAGACACACACATCTGGTACTATTTAGCATTGCCAGTCCATCTAAACTGCTGGCCTCCTTGGTGTGTAGCAGCAGCGCTACCACTATGACACTGTGCCGCCTCAGCAGCATAATCTGTTTGCTAATTTCATGAGTTCTAGGCCAGTATTAAACTTTAGTACTGCGGTCAAAGACAGAAAAGCTATTGCTACTGTATCGGTCAGGTTGTAGTGCTTTGGTCATATGCTTACAACTAATGTAGATGAAAGTGTGGCATGCATTTGTAAGGCATCACTAGAATAGGAATAACCTTCTCCTGTTGCAGCACGTGTTTAAGCTGGCACTGAAATTTATAAAGGACATTTTCAGAATAAAAGCTGGATTCAAGCATATTGCTGGTTATTTTCCTACCACACCCCAAAGACGTATTTGTTAGTTACCTGGCAACTCACAATTGATGTTGTATATAGTTTAATTTTCCAAGGCTGGTTTCTGCACTTCACTTGATACTACTGTGATCCTGAATTGTATTAATCAGACTCTGGAAATTGGATGGCTGATGTAGCACAATATATGTGCTCAGGCCAAAACAATGATAGTTAAAAAGAAAATTATAAATTATTTGGCATTACCACTGTCAAAAAAGATGGCTGCAGGGGAGAGCACTAAATTAAACATCATGGTTAAATGCAAGGTTTCATATTGCTTAGACTTAATGACTTTTATATACAGAAGTGGGCAAAAGTAGGTTTACAGTTGTGAGTATGCAAAACATATATATATCGTTTAGGTAATTTGAGCACTGTTGAGATTGTACCTAAGTGCCCTGTGCCATTGTGACATTCTTTTGAGTCAATAAGTAAATAAAGCTATTGAGTTAATAAATATATTGAGTTAATAAAGCTATTGTAATAATCATAATCTACATGTCTTTTTCCATATGAACAACTGTAAACCTACTTTTGCCCACTTTTTTATTATGTATCTCCATAGTTATTATTCTGTACTGTGTACTGTATCTCTCCTGCCTTATCCATATATTTGTATAATGGCCCTTCTGGTTCTCCTTTTCTACTCATCTATTTACATATCAGTCTCATTTTATTTGAAGGCTTATGTATCTAAAGTTGCATAAAAACGTTACAAATACTAACACTCTTCTTACATGCTGTTTGTTAAAATGTGGTCTGATCTTCATTTGAATTGTGATAATAAACAAAATGTGATTAAACAAACAACAAAAAATTATACATTGTCGTATCTTTTCTGAATATACAGTATATTTTAAAAAATCAGGGTCAAAGATAGAAAAAAACATGTGAATCCATGCAAGTTGTAAATTTTGTATACTCCTTTAGCCTCAATAATCTCAACCAAGTCCTGCCATAGCTGTTAATGAAAACTGTCCAGTATGTAGGAGGTATGTTGGCCCATTCCTCTTAACAATCAAAACTGTTTTGCTTAATTTAAATTTGTGGGATATCCTGCATGAAGTGCTTCTTGAAAATCAAGCAATGGCATTTCAATAGCACTGAGGTCAAGACTCTTACTTGGTCATTCTAAAATGCATAATTTAAGCCACTCTGTTTTTGATTTATGCCTGTGGATGAGCTAAATGTTAGGCTGTATGACTCAACTTCTTCTGAGCTTTATCCCAAAATCAAGGTATTATAATGGGATTACATTCTTCTGTACTACTTCCTGGTTAAATTTAGAATTCAATTGTTTGCTCATCAACTTTAAAATTCCCAGAATTAAACTCCATAGAACATCCTTAGAGAGCCCTGAAGATGGCAGTTTACAGGTACTTTCCATCCACTCTTAACAGAGCTTGGAGAGGAGCTGCCAGGAAGAATGGGATAAACTGCACATTCCCAGGTGTGTAAAGCTTGTAGAGACATACTGAATAAGACCCCAAGTTGTTATTGCTTCCACAGGGGCTGCCGAAAGGACATCTACAAAGTGCTGAATTAAGGATCTGAATACTTATATGAAAGAGTGCTTTCAGATATTGTTTTTAAATAAACTTTCAATCCTTTATGAAAACATGTTTTCACTTTGTTGTTATTGAGTGTATATTTCTGGGCAAATTGTATTCATTTAAAATTAAATTGACAACAGAATAAACTGTGCAGAAATTGACAGTAATTTAAATTATTTTAGTTAAATTATTTGATATTTGCAACTAAAATATGATGCAATCTCTTTTATACTCACTCAATGAGTAAGAGCCTATTTGCTTAGACCAGTCAAACAAGGGTCGACACTTTTTTATTTAAAAAAAATGGAAAGTAAGACAACCTAGCATGTGACAATAGGACTTAGGGTTTAATGATTAAATGTGAAATATGACATCTGTTTAAGTTTAAGGTTTTTAATATCTTCACTTTCATGATGCATATTGATGATAAGCTTTATACATTACTGATCTTCTGCTCTAGAAAACGGTGCTACTTCTATGTTCTTAAACTGATAGGTACCTTCATCCTCATACTTGAAATACATCTGGACACAGAAAACTTTATATTTTTTGTACCTTTTTAAAAATAGGGCTTCCAATCTGGTTTCCTGTAATTTCTATGGAAACTTAATTAACTTTTTCCTACGTATCAGACTCATTGATCAACTTTGAAGCCTTTAATTAACATATTCTTCTTAATTAGGGAAGACTCTCTTTCTGTTTAGATCAGTTTCCCACATTCTATTTTATGTCCCTGAAAACAATGATACCCTGGTGATTTTTAATAAATGAATTTGATGATTAATTGCTTTTGCAACAGACTTTGTTTATATAATACTGCACCACAGAATAATACAAATGTACTTGCATAACTGCAAATTCAAACCTTGCAACAGTTGTTATTGCCTTGTATTTTATAACTTTATGTTCATAAACTCCCTTCAATTGACGTGCCTTGACTCGCCATGGTTGCTTTCCTGGAATGTGATTTTTATAACAAATCAAATGTAAATGAATACACCAGTGTGCAAGGACTATGCAGTATGAAGGATGCCTATCCAAGTTGTGCATTAGAGCAAATCCTGAGGGCTTTGAAAGAGGCAGGATATGAAGAATGTAGCTGGCAGGTGTTGTTCCATAACTAAGATTGCATAAATTGCTTGCATGTCACAAGGAGTGGTCTCAAAATATCAGCCAGGCAAGGAGCTAAAAAAAATGCTGCCTGCCATAAAAAAGAAAAAAGGGGAAAAAAAGCATCTGCTGCACATTATTATGGACTGTGAAACAAAATAGAACTGGGTGACAAGAAATGTCTTGCATGCTGGGTTTACCAGCTTAACAGGAAGCCTTGGATATAATTTTTTAAAGAATAATGCACAACCAGCAAACATTAATAATCATCAGTATACACTATGTTAATATATAAATGAGAAACATTTCTGAAGAGAAAAAAAAAAATAATTCCAAAGCAAAATTGCAGAATATAAGCTTTTAATTTAATACCTGGCCATTTAACCTGAAAACTAAAATCAGTATGTGCCCTATACACATGTATAAGCAAAATAATAAATAGACCAGTACGTCTAAAGGCACACATATCATTTTGATTGAGCTAATCTTCTTGTTTTTAAGTATTGCTTAGTAACCTTTTAGGAAGGTGAGATAATATTTTTAAATAAGTTCACGAATGTAGCTTTAAGAGGTCCAATTCTAGGCTAGGTGCTGACTTCCCAGTTATTTTTGTGCTGTAAATACATGTTAACAACAAGTAGTGATCCTTGCATCACTGCCATCTTTATTGAGGGCTGGCCTGCATTTTGTTTACATAATGCCAATTGTATTGTAGCATCTGTTGCAGATGCAGTGCCAAGCACATTCAAGTAGTAGCAGTAGTAGATCTGCAATGTGAAGATCAAGCAAAAAGACAAGAGTCTGGGTTCATATACTCAATTACCCAACAACACAGGATTGTGATTTCTTATATTTTTCTTATATTTAAAGGGAATATTTTCCATAGTGATGGCTGCCTTTTTGACAATTTTACTTTTTGACAATTCTTTTTTTTTTAACTAGCTGTATTATCCGATAGTTAATCAGATGTATCGGAAGTACTAGGAAACTAACTGATTAATTTTCTGTTAATGATATTTGTTATTTTTTTCCCCTAGGGCCTAATATCATTAGTTTACTGAAGCTCTTCACTTTTGAAAATGCTACATACATTTACCCGAGTGAAACACCTCAATTATTGAGTGATTGAGTGAGTAAGTGAGTGAGTCGGTTAGTCAGTCAGTCAGTCAGCCAACTTTACATTACATACATATAGATATGGATATAGTATGTCAAATTCAAACTAATAACTGAGGAGGTTTGAAGATTGCTTTGCTAAGCGACTTTTATCTATGCTACAGTCTCTGTTCTGGCAACACTAAAGCAGTCATCTCTAGCAGACCTTGAGAGAGTCAAAATATGATAAAAAATGGGAAAGTAAAAGCAATGTATATACATTTAACATGTTATGACCGATCATGCTGCAAAGGTTATCTTACTGTTTTGCTAGGTAACCCCAGACATGCCTTTAGGCTATAATGGGAAATAAAAGTCCAATCGTGTCAGTCTCACTTTCTAATTGTATCAATAGTGATCATTATGCTTTAGGCTAAAAAGAGGCCTGGGGGGGTATTTTTCGTACGTTGCTTAAATCATCCAAGATCATACGCCTCATCCAAGTTAATGCCAGTGAAACTCATCTGGGATAAGTCGGTTTTTCAAATGCAGCCATGTAGTAGATTAGTCTACCTGGATCTAATCATCCGAGATGAATGCGCGCGCCCACGCTGATTGAAAAGCCCATATATATTGAGTCTAGAAAACATGATCAGCAAGTCTTTGATAGGCTGTAACAAAATGACGAAAGAACGGGCGAATTTTTTTTCACACAAGCAAGACCTTTTATTCGAAGGACATGAAGAATTTCAAGATTTAATATGCACAAAGGGTAACACTGCAAAAGCAGCCCAAACCAGAAAAGACGGCTGGCAAAAAAATTAAACGCGTGTGCCTTGTACTTACTGAAAGCAGTATTTCATTTCCTATGTGTCAGATTAATTATTATTTATAATCTGTAATCTTGTAATATGTCATAATTCCAGATCAAACATGAGCACAAAGAGAACACGGGAACAGGTTAAAGTGAAGTACAAGAATATACTTCAAACTGGTAAATATTGGTATATGACTACTTAAAGAATTGTTGACATAAAGAATCATATATAATGTAAAGAACATTAATTTTAAAGCTAATAAGAAGGCAGACAAGCAAAAAACAGGTGGAGGTCCACGCGGTCCAGACCTAACCCCTGCAGAAGAGTTGACTCTCTAGCAAAATGCCCATCGCCCTGTTCCTGAGGGCATTCCAGTGGGAAGCGCCTCCTCAGAACCAGTGGCAGGATGCAGTGGTCACTTCATTTCAGGTAAAGGATGGTCATTGCATATATTTGTCCTCAATGTGTGCCATAGGTATGTTCCATATAGCCCTCTTTTTTTTGGGTCAGTTGCAGGGTATGTCATATCCCTAGAACCTGTGTCTGACCAACGAGATATTGACGAAGGTCAAATATTTGATGAAGACACTGTGTCTGATTATTCATCAGGAGGAGAGGTACATTTTCCAAATAATGTTTGATCAAACTCCATTCTGACCAGTCCCATGTGCCCCAATCACATTTGGAAATCCTGGGTAATGAGAATGTTAGGCTGACTGTGAGATTCTCCATGGAACTGTGGGTGTTTTAGCCTGTGTATTACCTACCTGCAATGGCATGAAACGCCTCTTTTATTGTCTGCACACGCAGGTGTTCAGGAAACACAATGAAAACCTGAAGGAAACATTTCAGAGCCAAACAGACTTTACGAATTGCCTGGCAAACTGCACTTTTAGACAGATTTTCCGCATCGCCGACACTATATAAAAAAATTGCTGCTTGCAAAAAACCTCAAAGCAATGCATACCGTCTGTGTAGTTGTGAGAGCCGACTTTGCCGAGTTTGACTTCGAATATAAGGTCCTAATAAATTTTTGAGATACAATATTCCCTCTCGGCTAAAGCGGTAGCTTTCGAAAAGAATTTCCTCCGGGAGCAATAAAGGATCTTGCCGATCGCACAAACCCCTCTCTATATGAAATTCTCTTCTTATAATTTGTGTACCGATATCAATTGGTCGCTCATTCATGAACGGTGAAGTCATGACTGAATGAATTCTACGCACGGACACTGATTAAGTGTGTGAGCTAATCCTTGTTTACGTAGAACAAACCTGCTCCAAGCAGGTTTGAGGATTGTATTTGTTGCTATGACAACACTTCTAGCAAGAGTTTCGAAAAACCGACAGATCCAGGATCATGCCAAATCGTCAACAATTACATCCAGCTAAACGACTAATCCACGTACGAAAAATAACCCCTGGTCCTCTACCTCTACTAGAAGAGTTTAAGCACAATTTGAAGAAAACTGCAGCAGTGAGATGAAATTATTTAAAATTGTGAGATCAAGCATGGATGCTAACAACTGTTCAGACAGTGTGACAAGTTTGTGGTACAATATGATCACTTGTTGAGCAAAGATACCAAAAATGTAGATGTGCTCTCAGACATTCTTGAATGTTAGTCACAGACAAATCTGTACATCAAAATTACTGATAATCAAGTGTGATTAATTTATAATAAAATTCAAGAGCTCATTTGATAAATTAGGTATTAAATATGGATAAAGTCTTGTCTTATTCTTAGACCTCTGCTCATATCAAGTTATTTTATAAATGAGAGACTTTGACTTTGTTATTTCAATGTTTTCTTTTCTCTTTAAATTAAGAAATTAGTTAATATTTTTCTTATGCAAGTGGAAAAAAGAAAAGTCCTTTTCAGAGAAAGAGAGATAGAGTGTGTGTCTAGGGTAGCAAAGAGGATAGTGGGCCACTGGAGAGTCCGCTTTAGAAAGCTTGTTGAGTCTTAAGCTTTTCTAAAAATAAACAAGAAAATGTTAGATTTTTTTTTCCTTTTTATATTGATTAATATTTCTGTAACACAGGACAAGAAAATATGGGGTAGCATTCATATTTAAGTCAGTCTTGTTCCTAATTAGGTTTACTTTAGTTAGAGTTTTAACTTCTAGGGTTTTCTAAATTACTAATGATAGTAATGCGTTTTTTTTGTGATTTATTGCTTGTTTTCATTTTAGCTCACTTTTGATTAGCAAATATCTTGTCGACCTTATTAGCCACCTGTTCCATTGGCCTGTGCGACATCAGCACAAAGTAGATTACACAGACGTAGTTTGTATGAAATGCACGCAAATGCAGGTGTCAACTATCATATAGCTGCAGTACATGAAATAATACATTTTTATGTCTAGGGAAATGATTTAGCCATTCAATGAGATAGCACAAAAATCCCTTTTCAACAAGCAATGAGGTAAATGGCTTGAGTTACTATTCTGAAACCAAAACAATAGACAGAGCCATTTAGAATACATGCTGCGCATGGAGGTTTTCCTATGAAGGGATTCAAAGCACTGGGAGTGTTGCACCTACTTAGTTATTCACTTACAGAATACTGCTTAGTTTTCATTGTATTTTAATGACTAGTTTTGTGCATTTAATAACAACACAAAATGTATGGAACAATTAAATATATAAATGCATTAATGTTCTGTTTTACTATAATAATTCACATTAATTATTTAAATTAAAGTATACACATTGCTCTTTACTATGAGATAAAATTAAATTAATTTCCAGCTCTTGCATTTATATGTGTAAGTCTCTTTACAGAGTTTTCTTTTAGCAAAATGCCCAGATGTTATAGAAATGCTCTTAAACAACAACAACATTTATTTATATAGCACATTTTCGTACAAAAGATGTAGCTCAAAGTGCTTTACAGGATGAAGAAAGAGATAAACACAAGATATAAAAATAAAATTAGGTAATATTAATTAACATAGAATAAAAGCAAGGCCAGGGAGGACGCAAAAAAAAAAAAAGTCCAGATGGCTGGAGCTAAAACAAAAACAAAATCTGCAGGGGCTCTGAGGCCATGAGACTGCCCAGCCCCCTCTAGGTATTCTACCTAACATAAAAGATCTCAATCAGTCCTCATGGTTTTCAGGCTTCACATGGAAGAACTTGATGATGATGGTCATGTGGACCTCTGGCCTTCAATCCATCAATGTAGGGACATCACGGTACTTTGTTCGGGTGGTGGCGGCGCAAATCGCCACCACAGAAAAACAGAAAAAGAACAGAAGAGAAAGTAGGTGTTAGTATGGATTTCAGAGCCACCAAGAATGATAATGATAATTAAATGCATATACAGAATATTGGGATTAAACTAAAATGAAGCTATGAGAAAGCCATGTTAAAATAATGTGTTTTTAGCAGTTTTTTAAAGTGCTCCACTGTATTAGCCTGGTGAATTTCTATTTGTAAGCTATTCCAGATTTTAGATGCATAACAGCAGAAAGACTGCCTCACCGTTCCTTTTAAGTTTAGCACATGGAATTATAAGCAGACACTCATTTGAAGATCTAAGGTTACGATTTGGAGTGTAAAGTGAAAGACATTCTGGAATATAGGATGGAGCGAGATTATTTAAGGCTTTGTAAACTATAAGCATTATTTTAAAGTCAATTCTAAATGACACAGGTAACCAGTGTAGTGACATCAAAACTGGAGAGATGTGCTCTGATTTTCTTTTCCTAGTTAAGATTCTGGCAGCTGCATTCTGCACTAGTTGCAATCGATTGATGTCTTTTTTGGGTAATCCTGAGAGGAGTGTGTTGCAGTAATCTGGCTGAATGAAAGCAAAAGCGTGAACTAATTTCACAGAATCTTGCAAAGTTATAAGAGATCTAACTTTTGCTATATTTCTTAACTGAAAAAATGCTGTCCTAGTCAATAATTACCCCTAAATTCTTTACCTTTGTTTTGACTTTTAATCCTAATGGATCAAGTTTATTTCTAATACCCTCATTATACCCATTTTTGCCAATCACTAAAATTTCTGTTTTCTCCTTATTTAGTTTGAGAAAATTACTACTCATTCATTCAGAAACACAAGTGAGATATTGTGTCAGTGAATCAAGAGAGTCGGGGTCATCAGGCGCTATTGATAAATACAGTTGTGTGTCATCAGCATAGTTGTGGTAGGTCACATTATGCACCAAGATAATCTGACCTAACGGAAGCATGTAAATCGAAAAGAGCAGTGGACCCAGGATAGAGCCTTGTAGAACACCATATAGAATATCATGTGTCTTTGAAGTATAATTACAACAACTAACAAAGAATTTTCTACCTGCCAGGAAGGACTCAAACCAATTTAAGACATTACCAGAGAGGCTCACCCATTGACTAAGGCGATTTCTAAGAATGTTGTGATCATTAGTATCAAATGTGGTACTCAGATCTAAGAGGATGAGAACAGATACACGGCCTCTGTCTGCATTTACCCGCAAGTCATTTACTACTTTAACGAGTGCGGTTTCTGTACTGTGATTTGTTCTAAAATCCAACTGAAACTTATCAAGAATAGCATGTTTATTGAGGTGGTCATTTAGCTGAATAATGACTGCCTTCTCTAAGATTTTACTTAAGAAAGGCAGGTTAGAAATAGGTCTAAAATTTTCAAAAGCAGAGTAGTCGAGATTATTTTTCTTTAGCAGGGTTTTAACAACAGCAGTCTTAAGACAGTCTGGGAAGACCCCCATATCTAATGATGAATTTACTATGTCAAGAATACTATCAATTAGCACGCCGGATACTTCTTTGAAAAAACTTGCTGGTATTGGGTCAAGGATGCAGGTGGAGGGTCTCAGTTAAGAAATTATTTTATATAAATCAGGTAAATCTATCCTGGTGAAATAATTTAATTGGTTTAAAATGGAGTACTAGGCTTTAAGAGGATCACTATAGGGTGGTCCATATCTAATTATGCAATTTTCTTTACGCTATAACTTATTAAGTTTATTACATAGAGAATTCACAGCACCTGCCCTGCACATAGAGATTTCACTTAAAATTCTTTTTGTTGCCGATAGATGGCAGCATCTGCCCTCTAGCAAAAGCCTCACAAGTTTCACTGGAAGTTTTTTGGAGGCATTCTATTGATTGGCCTGGGTTTAGCAGATGATCAATTGTAGAGAATAAGACTCTGGGATTACTAGCATTGTCATTTATGATTTTAGAGAAATAGCACCGCCACTCAAGATGGACTATGTTGTTGAATTCTGTTATTTTAGCCTTCAATATCTCATAGTGGAATCATTACTAATTACTTACAAAAAAAGTAACTAAATATGTGATATAATTACTTATTCTAAAAATGTAATCTTTTGTGTTAGTTTTTCTTCTTTTGTATGAAAACTGCACATTTGACATTTGCTATTAAATCTTAAGCCCATATATGAACCTTCATTAAACTGACCAGAAAAACAGCCAAATGTTATAGTTTTCTTGTGTTTTATAAAAACATTTAGCCCTTCATGTACTGTAAAGTAAATCATATTCTGACCCTTTTTACATTCACAACCAGAGCCACCAATGATTTGCACAATGAACACTTGCCACAGCATCACCCGACCCCACTGTTTCAACATATATATAGCAAATAGGTAGAGGAAAACTAAATTGACTCTTTATTAATAGGTTTCTGTTACTGGATTGCATGCAGCAAACTCTTTTATACTTGGCTGTGGGACTGAGACATGCAAAAGGCAGATTATGTTCAGCACATCAACATACATTTAGCAAATTCTGAAATATTGAGACATATTATTTCAGCCAGGAGCAGGATTAACATGATCACTTGAGCATTTGTCTCAGGAAATTTGTCTTTATGTGCACTTCCACCGTTTCCTACCCATGGCTGCTGGAAGCATGTGCGAAGCTAACATGTGCACTGGCTATTGACATGCACAGACTATGAAATCGTTATCAGTAACCCTGTTAATGTTTTACATGGCTAAATAACCAAGTTACTCGTGGAGAAATCTACATATGCTAACTTGGTTATTAAATTGCATGTAAAAATAAATGTATGTGTCAAGGTATTTTTTACTATGTTCCTTGTGGTGTGTGGGTTGTTCCCCAAGAGGCAGGGCCATCTGTCATCTGACTGCCCACAGCCCTATAAAAGTTAAAAAATGCTGTCCCTTACAGTTCATTTGAATACACTCGGTGGTTATGGTAAGCTCTAATCATATTTATTATAGTGCCTTTTTGTAGATTTACTGGATTATTGACCTCTTGTTCTGATTTTTAATCTCTTTTGATTAGTGTATTGGGACTGTTTTGCCTATTGTTTTGAAAGGCAACTCTTTCTCAAACTTTTTCAGCTCATTCAAGCTTCCTTGTCCTACAGAGCATTTTTGTATAAAAATTTTTTATTTATAAAGATTCTTTGTTTTCCCATTATGTTTTTATAAGTCAAAAGATGAAAGATCCTTCCATGTCTGGGGTTATTTGATACTGCTTTTGAAACTCTTTGCTAAGGTACTCTCAAGCTCATGACACAGAGCATATCTTTGTTTTTGATTATGTCATTTTTTTTTAAAGTTATGATTACGTAGGTTCATTTTTACCTCTTAGTTCAAGCTAATATTATGGTACATTTTATCAATTCAGTCAATCATGTAACAGCTAAACTCCCAGATATAATTTTCTCAGTCAGATTTCTTTTTTTTTAATAGGTAGCATTGTAGAGTTGGTACATTAACCTAAATTATGGGCCAATCCTAAATAGTTGTTAAGTTTAAAAACATAACAAACATCCCTCAATTCCACTCAAAGTGGGCTCATAATCGAACAGGGCACTGACAATCTTCCCTACTGTGGTGCAGGAGGGAGACCAACGTGATCAAGAAGCACCGAGACAGAGCCAATATTCATAAAGATGAAAGTAACTATATTTAGCTGTCACTTGTAAGCCTCCTTCCCCATAAGTGAAGTGACATTTCACATCACAAGAAGTAATTCCATTGACAAGGTCTAATTCACCTGGGTCTTTCCTGCACATATTTGACCCTTATCCCTACCCTTTGCCTTGTGGGTGGTGAGTCTGTTTTAGTAGTTCTATTTAGCTACTTCAAGCTCAGCTTGAGCATCAGTAGCATTCTGCGTCTTTGTTCCAATAAAGGTTATCTTTATTCTCATTTCAACCAACCTATGAGGCCACTCTTGGATTGCCCTTTGGCTGGTCACTCCACTTAGATCAGTCTTCCAAAAGGCATCCTATTAGGAGCTCAGGGCTCCACACAACAGAGCTTTAAGGCTCACTAGGATATGAGTGTCCAATTTCCTATAAAAATGTTTAATATCTTTAGTGGAAGTAAGTAATAATCAGGGAAGATTTTAACAAAAGAAGGTAAGATAAGCCTTTCCTAGTAAAGTAAAACATATTGTGTCTACCCTTATAGGCCAAGCAGCTCACGTGGATCACATGTAAATTAAAGAAAATGATTTATAAATGACACGATAGAAAAAAGCAAGACTTCAACATACAGGTTTTGTTTCAGATGGTCAGTACATGTTTAGACATAGGAAGATCCTGTGTCAGCTATGTTCTAGAGTTTTGTTAGAATCCAATAAAACCTTAAAATAGCACAATATTATCTGTGATTTTGGTAGAAAGCTTTTGACAATGTACTCCATGAGAACCTAATCACTAAATCAATTGGCTTAAATGCAGAAAAGAGTGGATTATTTTATAAGATCTTCATAGGAATTATGTCAAAGTGTGATTTTTCAGGGATCAGTGCTAGGGCCACTGCTCCTTTCGATTTAGAAAAACACCTATCTGTTGGATATGTATTTGCCAAAACCAAAGTTAAATACAAACAAATATAAAGATTTACACAATGAATGAAAAAATATTAGCCATTATTACAAAGCATTAGATTAGGACAGAAAAGTGCACATTATTTAAAAGTAATAGTGGGTTTGTGGTATAGCAGGTCCACGACTTAGAAGTAAAGGGCAGTTTTTAAATAAATAATCGCTGCACTCGTGACTTATAGAGGGGGCATGGTAGTGTGGCCGGAGCGGTTCTCGGACGTGATATGCTGCAGGTGTTTCCTCGCTTATGTGCAAAGGTGAGGAATCGTCTGCATCTATAATTGAAGCTGGGAGCTGCTAACTGCCATACCTGTGCCACGTCCCAATTATATATAGTAGGAGTGCGAGTGCAGAGGAGAGAGGAAAAAAGGTTGAAAGAAAAGAACGGAGGTTATTTCTAGAATTACCAGAGCCTACGAAAAAACTCATAGATCCGGCCCACCTTAAATCCATTCGCACCTCTCCGTCAGCTTCTTCTGTCCTGTAAATGTGTCGATAAAGACAAGCAGCAAGCAGCCTGCTATTCAATCTCCCCCACAGCTGCAGAACGTGCACAAAGTTCTCCCAGCTCATGCCTTGATTGATTATCTGGGAGTGAAGTGCTGGAGTTTTAGAATGGAAATAATAGATCGTTATTTGGAACACATGCATTTCATGTGTGTTCCATTTCTACAATAATCTGTGTAAACACATTGTTAAAACAGAAACATTTTTCATATTTTAATAGTAAATGACAAAATGTTGGCATAAACTATATAATGTGTGAAGTCTGAAGTCCAAAGATCTAATACACACTTTCACAAAAGGTTCAAGGATAAAACATCAGCTTCCATGGCGTAGCGGTAAGATTTGCTGACTTGTAATCAAGAGTCCCCAGTTCGATCCTGATTGTCTCCTATATTTGCCGTTTTCAGTAGTGAGCTGCTCTTATTGTTAATATTATACAGTACACACATACATTTGGTTTGCGTCCGTAACAGATGGTGTACATTTATAGTACTTGTGAAAGTTACTGTTTTATTTTCACTTTTATTCTCTCACTCACGATCACGATACATACTACCGCCCCCCCATTCAGGGATCTGACGTGAGTGGTGTTTTGAGGCAATGGAACTGGACATTCTCTGATCTGGAGGGATAAAATCTGACACACAAACGCTGGTGAATCTGCCTTCTTCGTATCTCACCGTCACTTGATTTTTTTTTATTCAGTTTTTATTGAGTGTTCCTGCTCACGTTCATTTATACTTCATGCTCAGAAGGCGTACGCACCCGCATCATGGCCGTCATGCATTCTGAGCGTTCATTTGATGCATACTCTGAGTGGGTCCTCAGAAATTAACTTGACGCGGGCGCGAGTTGCATTACCAGCAAAAAGTCGGGGGGCGCAGTGTGCTAAAAGTTGGAATGTGACATCATGGTCTCTGTTTACTATCTACATGTGACAGAAAGCCGCTTTGCGGATCCTACAAGATCGGCGTGAGCGCTTCGATATATGATAAATGGTTCGATGTGGTGAAGCAAAATGCCGACATACAGATGTATTCATGGTGCTTTTATATTCAAGCATCGCATATTCCCGATCGTAATACACAATACATTTTAAAATTCTCACATACTGTCTTCTGTGCTCTTTTTTTTTTCTAGGGCTTCCTCTGCTCCTGACAGCAGCGAATCGCCAGCAATAGATCGCCACACTGAGCACATTAAATGTATGATATTCCAACTCTCTGCACATTTAGAATCCTTAGATTTATACTTGATATCACTTTTATGATGAAAAGCATTAAAGTATGTATATTACAGTTTACAGATAAATCGGTACTTTCGTTTAAATAATGAATACTGTTAATAATTACACACATGGGGTGACACAGTAGCGGAGCGTTAGCACTGCTGTCTTGCAGGGAGTCACGTCACTGATATTCCCTGCCTGGAGGTTACACGTTTTCCTGCTGGGTTTCCTCAGTGTGCTCCAGTTTCATTCCAAAGATATGCAGATTTGGGGATTTGGTGCCGCTAAAATGACGCTAGTGTATGTGTGTGCTTGTATTTATCTTGCAATGAGCCGAGGCATCGTCCAGGGATTGTTTCTCACTCGTGCCCAATGCTTGCTGGAATGGACACATCCCTGGATTTAATCAATAAACATCCTTTTCAGAGATATTGCGGTAATGTGTAATCGGAATTTAATGGGTGTTCTAGGCAATTCACAACACAGAGAAGCCGAACATGTTCTCACCGTGATAATATCTCGCACTGCCACCTGGCGGATTCCTCCAGATTTACATAATGTACATGCGCAAGTATAAACACTTCAATGCTTGCGTAGCAGGAGCGTCCGCTGCAGCATGCGTCGCGCCGCGTGAAGTATAACACCGGCCTTACGGTCTATGATGTCAAAAAAATAAAAAATACAGAGACATATTTGGAATTATTCATTTTATGACCTGTATAGTACATTTCGGAAAATATTGTGGCACGGATGCAACATTATTCATATTATTCATATTCATTCACATAACATCTTGCGCTCGTAATCAGTGACCACATGTTTTTTTTTTTTTTTTGATCTTGCCAGTCTCCACGTTGCTGTATGGTGTTGTTTCTTTTGTACTCCAGGACGGATTTTGTGCGAACAGATTTAAGGTGGGCTGGATCTACAAGTTTTTTCGTAGGCTGTGGTAATTCTAGTGTTAAAGGAGGAAGAAAGGGAAGCTGAAAGTGAAGAAGCATGAGTGAGTGGGTGAACAAGCAATCGAGAGCAGGCTCGCTGTAAGGACAGGCAGCTGAGAAAGGTGAGCCCTGGTAAGGTGTTTGGCCGGCACCCGGGAGCAGATTGATTGAGTCGCTGCTGCTGAGCACTTGTGAGGAGCAAGAGTAAGTGGAAGGAGGTTGGCTTGCCGCATAATGCCGCGGAAGGCAGCGGGAGTCAGAGATTTGGGTTCGGAACCCCAGTGTGAGCGTTCTGGCCATTTTTTGGAACCTAAGTCTTGTGGTATAGCGGGTCCACAGTTCCCGTTCTAAGGCCAGTTTTAAAATAAATAATCACCGCGCTCGCAGCTTGGTGAAAGGGGCGTGGTGGTTGTGTGGCTGTAGCGGTTCTCAGGGCGATTTGTGATGTGGGCGTTTCTCACCTAAGTGCACAGGTGAAAAACGGTCCGCATCCGTGATTGTTCCTGGGGCTGCTGATTTGCCACTGCTGCCATGCCCTCTTAATAAATAGAAGTGCTAGTTAGCTAAGGGGAGGGAAAAGAGACTGAACAAAATGGAGGTTGCGGGAGAAGGCAGGAAGCAGGAGGAGAAAGTCCGTGAGGGAGAGCGAGCGAAGTGCAGGCTCACATGCAGCTGTACAGGTAGCTTGGGTGTTAGGCCGACACCCGAGGAGTAGTAGTAGTGGTCGCTCCCGCAGAGTTGATTCTGAAGGGCGGGAGTGACCGGAAGACGGATGACTCTCCGCGGAAGGCAGCGGGAGTCAGGACTTGGGATGTGGTGTCCCCAGTATGAGAACTCTGGTTGTTGGGGAATCTCAAGTCGCTGTCAGGAGGAGCCTACCAGAGCCAGGGATCTGTAAGGCAATCCAAACAGTAGGACAGTGCAGAGAAGGTCAGTTGCATGTAGAGTGACTCCCCTGTTGAGAAGCCCAGATGGATGAAGCAGGGGGACCGCCAGTAGTAGAAGCAGGATGCACCGGATTTTTAAAAGGACAGCTTCCAACATGGTTTTAACCTTGTTGTTTTAAAGGTTGTTTATTCTAATGGATTTTAACCTCCACGTTTCACTTTTGTTTTATGGATTATTTATTTAATGCAGACTTTTTGAATCACTGCACTTTATTTAATTTGAACATTGTTTAGTTCTGTTTTAATAAAAGCACTTCACACTTTTTGTACACCATCCTCTTGCTCTATTGTTGTTGCCTCACTGCCTAGCTCATCGGTAACATTACCGACGGTGACAGGTTCAAGGGCTCCCGGATAAAAGATGGGAGCATGCACGAACCCACATCGTCACAAGTCTCTGTCTGGGAAAATTACCAAATGGAGCCAGAGGACGGAAGGCAACCAGATGTGGAGAAGGTCAGCTGCAGGTAGGGTGACTTCCCTGGTGCAGTGCTCGGATCGGAGAAGCAGGGGAACCACCAGTTGAAGAAGGCACCGGGTTTGGTTTTTAAAGGAATGCTTCCAGCTATTGTTTTAACCTCGTTTTTATTGGAATTATTTTAACCTCCACATTTCACTTTCTGGGTGGCGCAGTGGTAGCGCTGCTGCCTCGCAGTTAGGAGACCCGGGTTCACTTCCCGGGTCTTCCCTGCGTGGAGTTTGCATGTTCTCCCCATGTCTGCGTGGGTTTCCTCTGGGTGCTCCGGTTTCCTCCCATAGTCCAAAGACTTGCAGGTTAGGTGGATTGGTGATTCTAAATTGGCCCTAGTGTGTTTGTGTGTGTCCTGCGGTGGGTTGGCACCCTGCCCGGGATTGGTTCCTGCCTTGTGCCCAGTGTTGGCTGGGATTGGCTCCAGCAGACCCCCGTGACCCTTTATTCGGATTCAGCGGGTTGGAAAATGGATGGATTTCACTTGCTTTTTATGGATTATTTATTTATTTACATTTTTGAGTCACTGCACTATTTATTTGAACACTGTTTTTGGATTGGTTTTATTGTGATAAAAGCACTTGCACCTTTTTGCACCATTCCCTTCCTTCGTTTTTTGTGTCTTCATTGCCCAGCTCATCCAGTTACAATTCCGACGGCGTCGGGCTCAAGAGGCTCCCAAAAGAGAGATGAGAGCATGAAGCAGACCCGCATCATCTCAGGGTCCATTTGATGTTTACAATAAATGGGGTTATACTTAAGTGTATAAGCTATTTGTCATGCCACATCCTGAATACTGTGTTGTAGTTTAGACTCTGTATTACAAGAATGAAATAACAGCATTAAACAAAGTCCAGAGAAAAGTCACTAAACCTCTTATAGACTGTGGCACATAGGCTATGATAAAGATCGAAAAAGTGAAATCAATTTCTTCTAATGAAGGTGACATGATAGAAGTGTTAAGAATTCTGCACAGAATAGGCAATATTGATGGCAAACTGTTACTTTAAAATAGATTTTTAACAATGTCACAGGGGAAGAGATGGAAATCAATGTTAATACAGTGAAAAGTGATGCATGGAACAATCTACCTAGAAATGTAGTTGAAAGTTGTAAATCGGTGACCTTCAAACCTCAAATTAAGACACAATTGATTAATAGGAATGAGTGATTTAAGTTGGGCTAAATGGCCGTTTCCTGTCAAAACTTTACCCACATTTTTGCTCATTTGCTGTAAAGGAAGAAATAATGTTGTAGCAGGAATGTGCACACACCAGCACTAAGATAAGACATCTGATCTGTGAAGTGTGAAGTATTTTGACACAGTATGAGCATGCACTCACTTCACACTTAAATTTGAGTTCACTTCTATTTTATAAATGAGGTCAATGAAATCAATCCACCCATCTTTAAACTTCTTTAATCCAGTATAGGGTAGTGACACAAGAGGCAAACCAACCATGACGTTTTCATTTAAAAACCTACACATTTCATTTATGTAAGTATCACTAGCTTGAGCATAAAAATATACACATGGTCAGTACTGTATTTTATGCACTTTCACCTGCTTTCTTCTCACATGCATTTATTATGGATATCGTGGCACCCTTGTAATTACAAATCCTCCTTTCTCACTCCATGACTGCTCACCAGTTCTAATTTAGTACTGAGTCATATTTTAAAATGTTTCATTATATTTTCACCATTTAGTAACATATCAAGTGTAACTTAAAATCATTTTAGCTAATGATTGTTGTATATTGGAGGTTTGAACTGGTTACAACTAATGACTTTTCAAGAAATTGCCCATTCAATTCCCTCATAATTAATAGTTACCTGAAGTATTTTTAATCTCTTTATTATAGTAGTATAATAAAGCAACCCCCACACCCAACTACAACATTCAATTAAAATCACATTAATGGATAGCTTTGTAAATGATGGGACCACTCTACTATCTATCTATCTATCTAGAGAGAGAGAGACTTGCATTCTGAAAGTCATTTGCTTTGTTCAATGGGATGGATAACATAGTTATCATGAAACATTAGTACATATAGGAATAGAGAATAATAAAGAATATTATTGACATACTTGTGAACTGGAGTAATAATTTTTAACTCTGATAAATAACTGCACAGCAGCAAGTCCGGCATGTGAACTAAATAAGAACAATGCAAGGCGTACAGAGCCTGCAATGGTTCTCATTTTAAACAACAATTTAATTTATAGAAGACAGCAATAGAAAATAAAATGAAAAGGTATTATTATGCTTGCATATAATAATAATATTGATTCCCCAATGCAGACATAATGTAAGAAAATGTAGTCATTAAAGAACCTCAAAAATTGTGCAGTAACAAACAAACAACAACTACCTTATGCTTCTATTGCTTTAGATATTACTGTAACATGGTCAGTACCACAGTGGGGCATGCGGGGACCAGATTCTAAAACAACTTCTTTAAAAACATATTTTGATATATGTGTTTATTTTTAACACTAGAATTACCAGAGTCTACGAAAAAACTCGTAGATCCGGCCCACCTTAAAACCGTTCTCACCTCTCTTTTGTCTTCTAAATGTGCCGATTAAGAGGAGCAGCGAGTAGCCGGCTATTCCATCTCCCACCGTCGCAGAACGTTCACTAAGTTTTCCCAGCTCATGCCTTGTTTGATTACCTGGGAGTGACTGAACTGCTGGAGTTTTAGAATAGAAATAATAGATCGCCATTTGGAATACATGCATTTCATGCGTGTTCCGTTTCTACAGTAATCTGTGTAAACACATTGCTAAAACAGAAACTTTTTCATATTTTAGTAATAAATGTTACAAAATGTAGGCATAAACTATAGAATGTGTAAAGCCCGAGTTCCTAAGATCAAATAAACACTTCCACAAAAGTGTTTCTTTGATATTTGGACTTCAGGCTTCATACATTATATACAAAGCACAGTACATCCAGCACACAAGCCGTAATGCGCAGTCCCTTCTTTCTTCTTCCCTCTCTCTTTCTCTGCCGCCTCCACTTCTCTCCCAGCAAGCTTGTCCTCCGCCTCCTGACTCTGGTTCGCCGAATGGAGTGAGGTGGCTCCTTTTATTCAGTACCTGGGAGTGCTCTAGGTGGTTTATCAGGATTCCCTAGTGTGGTGGAAAGCCATTTAATGGCACTGCAGCTCCCCCGGCGGCCCTCACGGAACCCAACAGGGCTATTCCAAACTTCAAATCCTGGCATGCCTGCGGGAATCCGTTGTGCCACAGCCAGTCAGGAGGGCTGCCCTCTAGCCTCCATGAGGAGGTCCTGGTCCTTCCATCCAGGTGGTGTCCCGGCCGGGTAATGGCCAAGGTCGCTTGTCACAGTGTATATATATATATATATATATATATATATACACACACACACACGCACACACACACACACACACACACACACACACACACACACTAGGGAGTTCTCCCCTGCTCGCTTTGCTCACCAACCCCCCCAGCCTGTGCTACGCACCAGGCACTTCACATCTCTGCCGCTCGTGTTGTGAAGAGGGGGGCTGAATGCATCCCAAGGAGATGTGATAAGTTCCTCCGAAACCCCCTCTTAACTGGTGATACAATGGGAAACAAATAACAGGTCTTTTTTTTACCTCCTCAATGCTCGATCGGCTGCTGGTTTGCTGCTGCTGCTGAGCCACGTGATCTGCATCTCGAATGGTGCTTCAAACATTTAAAAGCTTGTACAGCAGCTGTCCTACTCTTTGTCTTTTATTTCCAGCCCCAGGCATGGTTAAATCTTTTGGCACAAAGTCTCGTCTCACATGATGTGAGTTCTTGATATTTTTTAGTTTATAATTTAAAAATGGAATAAGAATCTGCAAATCTAACAACATCACATTAAGTTCGATAAATTCTGAAAAGAATTATACCAAACATATATATGTAGATGTTAAAATAAGCAAGATTTAAAGCGTGACAAAAAACATCACATAAAGCCATTGCACAAGATCGTTGCACTTTTAGGCTTAGGATTTTATATATATATAGAGTAGATATATAATGTTTACATTATCAATAAAAACTGAATAGTCAAATGCTGAGAAGTCTAAATGCTATATCAAAGTTTACCTTACAAAAAAAAAAATCTCCAAACTGCTAATTATTTGGGGTACTTGGATGTTTGTCTTGAGGTAGACACCGTTCAGGAATTCTCTTCTACCATTCTGCCCCTACTGTAATCCTTAAGTGTACACCTTTGGATAAGAAAATGCCTTCTTTATTCTTTTGGTTGGTTTCATGAAAAATGCATGTGTGCAAGTGTTTTAGCATTCAGACATTAAGACTTTTATTAATTTGTAAGAAATAAAATATATAAGATAGGAGTTATTTAAGTTGTTATCTCAACCCATTATGATAGGAGTCTATAATAACGACATATTTAAATAAAAGTGCTGTTCATTATGTAAAAGGTCTCAAAAATAGCTGGGCTGATATTAAACAAGTATATTCTTTTATACATTAAGTAATATAAGAATATAAATATAGAGGATCAAAGTGGCTCTAATACTATTACTGTTTTCCACACATATGAAAGAAATATATTTCAATTCACTCTAGGATATGATCACGGTATGAAATTATGCTAATATATGTGACTACAAATTTATAAGTAGCACTTCATTATATGCAGCGTCATTACATGTCTTATATCTCATTCAGTAAATTCATGAAAAAGATTTCAGTTTTTTTTTTTAAAGGAATTAAACATATGGTATCACTTAAGTCACCTTAACAAAGCATATCACTCAAAAAACTAGCAGATAATAGCAGGAAATTTTCCAGGTGGTGGCATCCTTGCAGAAACCCTAAATCACATGGATAAACATATTCTACTGGAAAATCTATTAAATACATACACTCAATTGTTAAAATACCAACAACTCTATCAACTTTTTTCTTCTTCTAAGCATAATTATACATTGTTTAAGGGTTATATTGGTTTTGAGATTTTCTTGCACATGCATTAGTTATAGTGAATAATACTCTTGTACAATCTGCTGCAGTGCTTGGAAGGCATGCAAGCTTCAAATGTTACAAAGCTCATTGTTTATGAATTTGAATAATAGACCCTTAATGCTAAAGCCCATGTTCGTTTCATAAGAACTCATGCAGATGATTTTCCCTTGGTAGATCAAATAGATTTTTGATAACGTAGTCCTTGATTCATGTGCAGCCCTCAAAAACACTTTATTTACAGTGGTTATATGACTCTCTCTGTGTTACTCTCTGTGTTACTTTGTCAAATTTTAGGAAATAATCTTCATATTTGTCTACTATACTTTCCTCCTCAAAAGTAAATGGCTATGTGTGCTACATTGTTCAATTCTTTCTACTATTTAAATAATTACATTAAATGAATCAAAATTGATTTTCCAAAATGGAATGGCATAAACTGCTGCACAGATTAAAATGATTACACAAATGTACACACTTAAAAATATCATAATAAAAAACTAATAGCATTACAATGACAACATAGTAGTATGACGCAAAATGTTATGCAATATATGTGTAAATTAATGTATGTACTGTAGATATAAAATTCCAATTCTGACATGATTTGACAATATTACACTGTACTAGGTGAAAGTGTATTTGTGGAATTACCATTAATTTTACTGACTCAGCCCACAATCTAGGAGTCATCTTTGACTCTAGCATGTCATTGAAAACGCACATTACAAAATTGTCGAAATCATTTTCTTCCATCTTAAAAATGTTGGGAAATTATGGCGTTTTCTAAATAACCATGATTTTGAGAAATTATTTCAAGCATTTATTTCTAGTAGGACTGACTACTGCAATGCTGTGTTCATTCATATACAGCTTCCAAATTAATCCAAAACGCTGCTGCAAGAATTATTGCAAGAACAAGAAAATACGAACACATAACAATCTTTCATATCTCTGCTGCTAGTAATTAGCACTAAAACAAAAGTAATATGATAGTTACAACTTGTTACTAACCCTCAACTATTCTGCTTCTCTTCTCTGTACTCAAATGTGGCATGGCCCACCTGCCAGGTTGTTTTGCCTGCTTAAGGTAAAGTCATCTCTGATGGATGATCGCTGGAATCATTGGGTAGAGGAGTCCTTTCATCGGATTGGCTGGCCCAGTGATGACTCAGCTGTGAAATGGCCAACAGGGGGAGGCAGCTTGATGGCCGAGGTCTCCAGGACTCTGAACAAATCAGAATCCTATTATGTGATAACATCTACTATTGAATTCTGCTCTGCACTTGTAATATTTCTATTGCAGTGTTGTATTGTATTGATGATTACTTATGTTCTGTTCTGTGTACTGTATTGTATTTTACCGCCCCCTCCCCCCCACTTTTTTTGACACCCATTGCATGCCCAAACTACCTGGAAAGGGCTCTCTCTTTGAACTGCCTTTCCCAAGGTTTCTTCCATTTTTTGTTTTTTCCCTACAAGGTTTTTTTTTTTCTTGTCTTCTTTGAGAGTCAAGGCTGAGGGGCTGTCAAAAGGCAGCCCATTGCAGCACTCCTTGTGTGATTTTGGGCTATACAAAAATAAATTGTATTGTATGGTAATTAAAATTATTTTAAACCCATGATTATGGTGTTGACCTATCATATCATTTCCGTGGCCCATCTTCACCGGCTCACCAAGGAGCCGGTAGACATTATGTCAACTTAACCTAGCATAGTAAAAAGTAAAAGTTCATCCACTTCTTCTGCCATTACTCAGCTGTTTGAATATAGCACCTGGCCAAGCTATTTATAAAGATAAAGTTTAACACACAATACACAAGCAATATCCTGAACAAATATATAATAAATACATTAAATGATATACTGTATAAAATGTGAAGTAGCCTGCAAAAGACAGAAATGCCTGAAAAACCTTGTTTACTTTTAGCATATTTCAAGGCAGATGTCTGCTTTATTCAAAACACTCAGTCAGAAAGGATGTTATACCTTTGCTTGTTCCATTTTTAAGGCCTAAATGAAAGTGATTTTATGGAAAAATAACTCCTTCAATTTAGATTTAAAGTCATATCGTCAACTATTAGTTCTCTTAAAATGAATGTATAAAGATATTTCAAGATTTCTTATAACCATTGCAAATTAGACTGAAATGCATTCACTACTGCTCTCATAGTACATATTTGGACAGGGCCTAAATTTGGAATGTGAAACCATCTGTGATTAATAGGATGATGTAATCTAATAAACACCTGCGCTGTAGGTTCCAGTTTTGCCATCTGGGTAGGACACACCATGTCAAGGTGCTTAGTCCTCATTTAGTTTGGCTGGTATGACTCACCTTCTTCAACAAATGCATTTAAAGTAGCACTATATTCCACAGCTTCTAAAGTGCACTGTGCACTGTTCACTATACAAGTTATAACCTCCATTCTCATTCACAAACCCAATTAATTCAATTCAGGATTGCGGTAAATCAGTGCCTAATCCAGCATAATTAGGTGTAAAGCAGCAAAGAGCCTTGCACACCTGCCAGTACATGGTTTGTTTGACTGAAGAATTAAAATGTCTCTTCTCATCTCATCTAACCTTCCATCTGTTTTTCCTGATGAGGTTCCTGTGAGAATTAAAATATGTCACAGAAAATGATCAGGGAATGTACTGTATGGTTCTAGGGGATAGTGCATTCAATTTTCATCTAAATAATTAAGCTTACCATGGAGTTAATGCTTAGAACTTCATATTAAGTTGCTCAAAAAGGCACTTGCACAGTCCATCTTCAAAAACACTTTATGTATACATAGTTATTTCATTTATTTTGCCTCTTGGGCTTCCCTAGGAATATTGAATCTTGGTGAAATTTTCAACAATGCTGGGCTCTGGATAATCCAGTTTCTGATGTTCAAGTTTGGAATTGCATTTCTTTTACTTATAACTAAGGTATGTTTTTAAAACTGACAATCTTCCCCTATCTTCAGATCTTCATTCCCACCCCCTTTACCATTTCTGAAACTCTTCATCCTTTATATCAAGACCAGTGGCATCACTATATGCTCATCTGTGCAAAGTTTTACATCAACTTTTATCAATGCTTTCTGTTTGGCAGTGTAACTCTTCCTCCATGCCCCCTTCTTTCTAGGAAATACATTTTTACTGGTATTTTGTTTAAGAACCTTAATCTCCAGTATATTATTTTGGATTGTTTACTGTGTGTCCATTGATCCCTGTTGTGCTTTCTGCCATGCAAGCATTCCACGTTTGTTTGTTTTTTCACGTGTTTGGGGAGTGCCCCCCAGTCTGGACATGCTGAATGACTATTGGTAATAACCAACAGAAAATTAATATCTTTCACACTAACATCTCTTTAGTTCCTCAGATTTAGTTCTTCTTGTCTATCTCCCTTTCTCTAATCAAGCTGAGACTGTTTCGTCTTGGTGCAATACCTGCAAAGACCTCTCTAGCTTCTTGCAGGAAATCTAATGTCTGTCTCCTTTATGTCTTGGTAAGCCTCAATTTTCAATCTTACTCTTCTGGATCTCTCAATAAAGGTGCTCAATGCCTCATCTGCATCATACTTTACAGAATGGCATGCTATAGTAGCCTTCCTTTCTATCTTTCTTTTCATAAAATTTGATCATTCTACGGCTTGATGTCTGGGCTGTGTTTCTCTCTTAGATTTTACTCAGGCATTTTTATTTTGTTTTAACAGGGAGAACTTTGTGAGTGGTGTGGGACAGTGTTTTTGACTGTTATTACTGTCATTACTATCATTTTCAATGTCTACTTATGACTTTTTTTATTTGATGAGAAATTATTTTTTTCTATTGCTCATTATTTTTATCTAAAGTCCAATGAGCATTTGATCCCAAAAAACATTTATGTCAAGACATATTATCCTTTGTACATTGACTCCTAGTTGTTTCTTTTTATTTTCTCTTGTATTAAGCAAATCTCCATTGATTCTTTTAGAAAAGCTTCCTGTTACACTTTGAATTATAAATAAGAGAGCAGCTTCTATGCAAAAAGTGAAATTTCTTGTAATTTATACACACAATGTTAAAAATAAAATTTCAGTGCTGTAACTACTTGACACCTTCACCTTTTTCCTTATACATGGCTGCCTGCTATAAATGTGTCTTTGGTAGAAAGTTCATCTTTAATTGATTTCTTATATCTGTGATGAGCTTTTATTTTTATGTGCTTCACCAAAAAGATTTCATTTAACTGAGACTACATTGCAAACAATTTTGTGCTTACATGACTTGTTTACTTATGAGAGCAAGTTTAAAGCTACGGAAAGGCTACAGTTTAAGGCCATAACCACTGTGAGTTATTATGCTACATCAGACTTCCTTTTTGTGTTCATTTGGTTATTGAATATTTTTCAAGCATAGAAAATTAAAAAGAATCATGTCAAACATATGCAACAAAATCTATAAATTCATTGTACCTCATCCCCCTAAACCTGAGTAAGAGAATACAATAAAAAGGCTGATGCATTATATAATAAATAAGAAAAACTGAGCACTGGCTAGTTCTTGTTGACCTTCTAGTCAATATTGTGACGTCCTGTCGAATTAAAACACACTCAGAAGCCACTTATCCAGGGGAGTCTTCCAAATGCCGACTGTCTTTTTATTTGATATGCCACGATATAGATGCCCTACCACCATCCGTTGTATGGGTCACGGGACACCTTCAAAATAACAAAAATAATTCACCTCGTCCTATTTACCTCTTGTCTGCTCTTTCTCCCTTCTCAACATGATCCTGTCTTCCTCTCGCTCCAGCAACAACTATCACTTCCGATTACCCCCCCCCCCCCTTTCTTCATGCACCGTTCATTAACCCTGATCCCTGTCACTCAGCTCTCTCTCTAGGGAGGTGGCCTGAACCCTTACAAAGTGTGTTCCCCCAAGACTCTACCCCAAACACTGCTTCCACTCCCTACAGCCCATGCAGTGTTTGTCCTTTGGTGTCCCTAATGTTTTGATAATTATTCCACTTTAGTTCAGCTTTCTCAAAATGCCTCTTGGATACCCAATGCTCCAGCACAACACCACATACCAATCCAAACTGATGAAACCCACCACAGTATGGAAATCCTGGATGCTTATTAGATATTGCATTCAAAGACTTTATAACTTATGAAACATTGTATATTTCTAGCCCTCATTTCCCTTCTTCAATGGAAAATTATCACACCTTGATTAAACTTTTAATTGGATTACAGGTATTGGGCTGGATTCTCAAACACCTTTCGCCAATGAGAAGGGATTTAAACCGGTGAGTAGAGCTTGTAAGGCTTTCACTGGCTTTCTTGAAATGAGTGACACTTGCAAATGTGTGTGAGGATTGGTATAAACTCTCACCACATTAGGAGGAGATAAGAACCTTTCAAGTGGTTGAATCTGCGTGATTGTCAGTGTGTCAGCAGACAGATAATTGCTATTTTACTAATTTACTATTTGCCGTTTGCCCTAGACATCAAAATATTCCTCAACATTGACAAAGACACACCACAGAAGCGAATGAAAGACAAAGAAGTGTTTAAAATAGACTCAGGCGCTGTCGTGAGTGGCAGCCACTCCAGCAGCTCCGTGTATGACTTTATTTTTCTACCTTTTTCTCTATTTCACTGTTCACTTCTACCACTTTCTTTTATGTGGACTCGTTCTCTGGGTCTTTATTAGTATGCTGCTGCTGCTGGAGTATGTGAATTTCCCTTTGGGATTAATAAAGTATCTATAATAATAATAATAATTCATTACATTTATATAGCGCTTTTCTCAGTTTTTTTATTAGCACATTTACACTCCATATTCAGCTAAACAATAAACAAGATGACAATCTGCTCTGTCCCATTCTTTTTATAACATTATTGCAAATACACTAGGAATGAGTGTTTGCAGTACCCTGACAGCCAAAACATTATAGTGTAGAATCAGATTTTACAGATAAACTGTTAATTTAAATAATTTATGCCAGTCATTATACATTTGCAAGTTTAATATTTTAATTTTCTTTGTTTTTTAAGGTAACTGCTAGATTTACATTAACAGTAGCACTTTCTATATTGTGATTAGCTGTATTAGCCTTGTGGGAGAGGAGGAAGAGATGGAAAATGAAAAAAGAGAGTGTTTTGGGGGCTGTAAGATAAATAAGCTGTTGCAATAATAAACAGCTGCGAGAACTTTCATATATCTATTTTCTGAACCTTTTACAGTACTATATAACATAGCACTCTGTCAAAGAACGTTTCAGTGCACAGTGAAATACTGTTAAATAAGCAGTGTAGATATTGGTCAAATCTTAAATGGTTACATTAACACAGAGTGAATGCAAAACTGTCAATTTTGTGCTATTTGTGGGTTTTTAAATACAGTATGATTGTTCTGATTGATGACACATGTGTTAGGATTAAATCCATCATTGACAAACCAGGATTCCATGTGTGATGGACTGACACACTCTTCAGGGCTGTTCCTGCCTTGCACCCAATTCTTGTCGTGTTAAGCTCTGGATTTCCTGGGACCCTGCTCTAGAATGAATGGTTTAGAAGATGGATATATGAGGGGGGTGGTGTGGGCCACTTGTTTTCAATCCTATCTTTTGTAAAAATTGATCTATTTGTATGGAATGATTACAATAAAATTAATAAAACTTAAAAAAAAAGAAGAAGATGGATAGATGGATGGCTTTCCTTCCCTGAATTTGCAGGAGCTAGATTAGATTTGGCAGGAAGTTGGCAGGAGCTAGATTAGATTTCTATGAAAATATGTAACAGCATTGCTGTAATCTGACCATTTTTTTCCTGATACCAACTAAGCATTCTGCAATAATAACTAATTTGTAAGTTTTACCCACTGCCACCACCTTTATTGACATCACTTTACTATTTATAAGATATTCATAAGATAAGATAGTAAGATATCCCAGGGCTCTTCCACTTTTGTTGATTGTACAGAAGTTGTGTGTTCCTTGTACAGTTGCCGCTTACATCATTTCCCTTCTCCCTTACCATAATTTGTTTATATACATGTAACAATATGCTGCAAATGTCAACTTTGATTTTCTCATGCATTTAAGGCATATTTTATTTACTACAATTTCCCTAAATGTATATTTTGAATGCCTTACTTATTTTATAATTTAATTTTCATTATTTCACATTAGATCCCTATTTTAAACTGCTACTTTTACCAGAACTTTACATATTTACACCTCTTAAAGGGAAGGTTTTTGAGGCATAGTGTTTTTTCATCAGTAAGTGGTTCTCGCTTCTCACAGATATTCCTGCAAGCCTTCGAAAAATAGAAGAAACAGCTTGGGAAGAGACTAGTAAGAATCATTTATTATCAATAAACCAGCCAAGTAACTTTTACATTTCTCCCATAATAAGAATTAACAGACTGCAACAGGTTGAAAAAGATACTGTCTGAATCCTGACTCACCCCAAACTCATATCAAATGTGTTTAACTGTAATAACTTTTGAGCAACTACAAATCTTACATAGAAACAAACCACAAGATCAGCCTTCTCATTGTTGTAAATCTTTCATACACATAGAGTGCCTAAATTTAGATTGCACTTAGAACTATTTTATTCCTTCTGTTCTTGTATACTTTTGGAATTACCTCAGGATAGTCGACTGAAGGAATGGGGCTATAAGAAAATAAAAACTGATCAATTGACTATTTACTCTTCTTTCAAGAAGTGCCTTCAAAGTGCACTCTTCTAATCTCCAATGTCACTTTCTTAATCTATTCATTGTCATTAAAAAAGGAAATAAACAAGATACATGCCATATTATAAACTACAAAATATAGTGTATGTGGGTAGTGAATAACTACACTTACATAAAGGGAATTTAAACCAACCACATTTATTAACAGGAAACTATTATATTACAACATAATTTATGTTTAAAATTACTTTTGTAGTTCTTATAAAGTAATTAAAAAATCTAGTATGTTTAATTGTCCTTGTGGCATGGTTTCTAGAAAACAATGTCTACAAATCTGCAGACGAGTAAATGCTAATTTTCAATTTTTTAAATAAGCTAACTAGAAATGAGCATTCATTCTTTACCCAGTTTAATCTTTTAGTTGCCCCTAGGCATAAGTCTGATTGTAAACTCTGAGCTACATTATACCTAGATCTCCCATTAGAGACCTGTATAAAAAAAAAACACAAGTAGAATGTGATGACGTACAGTATAGATAACTTACCAGTAATAGAGAAATAGCAATAAAGAATGAATATCTCTCAGATCTTCTACAATTACAATTGTTAAAAACAATGGATGTTTTTTGACTGTTATGTGCAGGCTTAAAACCATTTCTCATTAAACAGCTCATTCATTTACTGTATTTATATTGCCAACCAATTTTCCATATATGAATGTATAAAATTCCTTGGGCCTTAAAATTCCAGTGAATCTTATCTTGCATTTTAAGTGGAGAAATTGTCTCAGTTTTGAAGGCTTACTTTTTCTCCAAATCGCCACCTTCTGATTTTAAACATGGTTAAGTTTAGCTGCTTAAAAATGACCAGCAGCCTTCAGACAATTGAGAGAACTTAAGTTTACTAAAGGCAAGCTTTAAAACTCGTTTTCATTGCCCAAATAAAGAAACGTTTCCCCCTTTAACTCCTAGATGCTGGCAAAGAGGCAACAGCTAGGGACAAGAACTTGTGCCAGAAAAGGAGATTAAAGTGTAGAAGGCTGGCATGGCCAAATGCTGCAATGCATTGGTGGAATTTGAGATTTAAACTTTAACGGGGAAGTGGCAGATGAACAACAAACAATAATTGCATTTTCTTAGAGTCACAACCCTACTACTAACTATTTATGTTATATCCCATGTTAAATATCATAAGCTGTTTGTAGTATAAATTTGCAGCATAAACTAAATCTCACTTTAAAACTTTGAAATTACAAAAAAGTACATTTCATAAATGCAAGCAGACTGTCAAATTTTTAACCAAAATACCATTATAAATTGTTTCACCCACATATAAGCCAAATTGAAAATTTAAAACAAAATCGGTCCTGGAAAACATAATATTAAGTAATAAATAAGCTAATGCAATACTTATTTTGCTGAAGTAAAAATATGTGCATTACTTAAAGAAAACACATATGCATTACTGTGTTACTAGGGAAGCTTATGAAAAAATACTGCATTACATCGCAAAAGTATCACCTTTTGTAAGATGTTGTCTGCTGCTGTGTAACATAGTGTACAATGGCTCCAGCTGTAATTGTAATTATCTCATTTTTGTCTTGGTTATTATTTAGAACTGATAAGTTCAGGACATTTCAATTACACAGGAAAGCCACACCCTTAGCACTCATAACTTCTCATAGAAATTATAAAACACATGCAGGGTTATTTTTGTGTTTTTGGCTACACTTAGTCACACACTAAGTATACCATTACTCTAATCCAGCTTTGTTACTGCAGTGCTTAAATTTGGAAAAGCTGTCTGATATAAAATAACAAATCTCTGTCTCTTCTATTTTGATTAACTTAATCTAAATCATAAATAAAAATAATAAAATTTCCTCTTTTTCCCAATACTTTACAAAACATTGTATATACTCAATGGACAACCACTGGAGGTTTTCTGGACATGATTTCATACTCACTGCAGCACTCGAGAAACTCTTGCGTGCAATGTGATTGATACACTTCTTACTGATGATGTTGGATCTCCTTCTGCGTGACTTCCATTTCAACTCAACATTTCCTTCAATAAGGTTGACCATCTGTCATAAAACACCACTAGAAATCCTATGAACATTCCAGAACATGTTATTCATGGACCTGCTTCATACATTATAATATTACAACAACTGTGATTAGAACAGGCTATTCCGACTAAAAAGCTTATCCATTCTATTCACTTAGATGGTCTAAAGTAATATCAAGATGAGATTTGAAGGTCCCTAAAGTCCTACTCTCCACCACACTGCTTGGAAATGTGTTCCATGTGTCTTTGGCACTTTGCTTGTAATCTATTATTCTATTTGTGAAGGCAGCTCAGAATAGTGGCTGTTTCACAGACACTTCGGTAGACAAAGCAAGTGCAACGCCACTGTCCAAGTTACTCATATATATTGTCTCTGCCTTTTCCACCACATGCATAATTAGTGTTGCATAGCAACAGATGGCAAGGCCAGGAGTAAATACCTGGCAAAAAGCCAATTCCTAACACATGCAACTAAACACAAATGAAAAATCTGAGATAAAAATGAATCACAATAAACTAAATACAAATCTATAAACGTAAGTTGATTTGAGTTTTGTATTAAATTATGTATTTTAATACATTCTTGTTTATCAATGTGTCTGTGGAATGGTAACATGTTGCGTGTTGGTCAGATATACAAAGGAGAATTTTACTGTAATCTATATATATGACAACTACAGCTGACACTGCTTAAAACAAAACTGCTCATGCTCTTTGTTCCTGCTAATCTGTCCAATCATACTCTGTCTCCATCTCTGCAATCAATGTCAACAACACTCTAAATACTGAAAATCACTAATCTGTTTCATGTAAGACGTCTGCACTCTGAATATTGAATAATTTCTCTGCAGCAGTACTTCCAATAAAATATTGACAGAGTCTGATCTTTCCTTTCCTTGCCTGATGCAGAAATATTCTGTCGTACCTTGTGCAATTTCTTTTTTCAGTGGTGTTCCTGGACAAACTGTGAACAGATTACAAATTAAGAATGCTACTGCCAGAGTTCTAGCATGGACCAATAAACTTAATAAACACTGTGTTCTCAGTTTCCTGTATAATACTACTGCATTACTTTTAAAACTCTATTGATCTCAAGACCAGAGATTAAGTATCATGTTGACTTGTCTCATGTCAGCCTGACAGACAACATGGATCCTCCAGTACTGACTTTCTTATTACCTCTTTATTATGCTAAATACTTGGTACACACCTCTCATTTACTACTCCAGCACCTACTCTCTGGATTTCTAAATCAGCTTGTGAAGCTTCACCAGAGGTTAAATTCAAATCATTTTTGAAATCTCACTTTTTTCCTGTTACATTTTAATCAGCTCTACTGGTTACTTTTTTCTCTAACTAATTTTTCTATCCTTTTAGCACTGCAGCTGATTCATCTGTAACATCTCGTCAAACCTCTCTACTATAAGTTCTATTTTTACCTGCTATTCACAGTTTATATCTCTCAACATTTTGATTTATTTATTGATTTTGCACAATTTTTATCTTGTTATTTTGAATATGAGATGTTACTTTTGTACTCTTGTTTGTTTTGCAAACTTCTAAATAGAAACTAAAGACTGGCAATTATTTTATATGATATTGCTTTACTAATTTTTACTCACTGAACTTAATGTAGTGGATATTTGTTTATTCAAATTGCTAAAGTAATCTTTGACTGCTTTGTTTGATGTTCACTCTTTTTAGCACTATATTAAAACAAGACTGAGTAAAACTGTTATATTATTTATAGGAGTTTAATTTTATATCCCACATCAAGGAAAAACTTGTATGAAGTCTTCACACTGCCAATATAAATCTGCATCCATAAAACATGTTCACAGTTTAAAGAATGCAAACGCAGATGGTGTGAAAATAATTCAGATTGCCTTAAAGGTTTTTCATCTGAAATGTGTGTTAACTGTTTAAAAAAAAATTATTTAGGAACTAGAATATTTACAAAAGCTGGATTGACTATTTGCCCTGTTGTATGTGAGCCAGGCTGTCTGGGACCAGTTGCTGCATTATTTTCTGGTTCCGTAATGAAAAATGTGTGTCCAGAATACAGATGGTTTTAAAGTGACGAGAGCACTGCAAGCACACATTTGTTTATGAAAAAAGCTCAGGAATTTTTTAATATTTATTTATCATTTTCACGGGTTTCTTAGAACGTTCACACTTTTCACACTTTTTTGCATCTCACAGATGTTGTGAAATGAATAACATCCTGTTAAGTATATTAAGTCACTTCTCTTTTCTTTTGCTGATATATGTTTTCTCTTCAAGTTTTTGAAAACAAGTGTAATTTTTATAAATGGGGAAGTTGCTTTTCTACCTAATGCAGAATCATTTTTTAACTTCTACTTTTACCTTACAAGATTACATCATTTCAGCATATCTGTTGTCACTACCATGCTGCATAAAACTGTGAGGTACTCAGAGACTGTCCTTCTTGCTACCTTACTGTCAGTCAGGACTCTTTTAGCTTTGTGTGTTGTGTCTAAGTTTGTCCAAGGATTCCTATGTTGTAGATATTATTGCTTAAATCATGCCTGATGAAATACATTTTCTCCCTTGGATTTGCTCTTTTCATTTATACTGTAACTGACTCTTTCACACCCACTATGGACACACAGTGGTTAGCGGTGCTGCCTCACAGCTCCAGGGTCCTAGGGTTAAAATCCACTTTCTGCACTGCCTGTGTGTAGTTTGCACATTTTCTTTCTATTTGCTACTCCTCTTCAATCTAAATTGTGTAAGATATCTTACTTTGTGACTTTAAATGTACTCTAGTGATTATAAAGATACAGTGCCTATGAAAAGGATTCACTACCTTGGAAGCCTTCACATTTTATTTATCAAATCACAGTGTACTTAATTTGGATTTAATTTTGCTTATTTGACATTCATTAACAGAAAAAGACTCTTTAATGCCAAAGTGGAAACAGATATCTGCACATATATAAAACATTAAATAACTGATCACTTAAGTATTCATTCCCTTTAATATGATACACCTAAACTGTAACTGGTTAAGCCAATTGGTTTTAGAAGTTACATAATTAGTTCAATGGAGATAACCTGTCTGTATTAAAGGGGTTTCTCTTGATTGTAGTATAAATGCATCTTAACTGGAAGGTCCAACTTGTGGTGAATCAGAATTGTGGCCTGACCTATAGAAGGAAGACAAAGCAACACTCTAAGCAGCTCCATGAAATGGTGATTGAAAAGGGAATGGAGACTTAAAATAGCCAAGTCACTGAATATACTTGGCAGACCAGTTAATTCAATCATTAAGAAATGGGAAGAATATGACAGAGTTGTAATCAGCCTAGTTATCGTGCAAGAAGGAGATCAGAGAGAGATAGGCAAAAAGAGACCTATGATAACTCTATAAAGACATTAAGAACTACAGTTGCTGAGATTTGAAAAACTGTAGATAACAGTTGTTGCCAAGGGTGCTTCACCAGCTGCAGCTTTATGGGAGAGTGAAGAAGAGAAAGCCACTATTTAAAACACACACACACAAAAAGTGTTTGCCAGAAAGCACTCGGCAGACTCTGAAGTCAGCTCTAAAAACTTTCTGCAGTCTGATGAGATTAAAACTGAGCTTTTTGGCCATTTTTGATGTAAGCCAAACATTGCACGCTTTTAAAAACACAACATCTCCACCATGGAGCATGGCAGAGGCAGCACCATTCTGTAAAGATGTTTGTCTATAGCAGGCCCTGGAAGGCTTGTGAGGTTAACATGAATGGAGCTAAACACAGGGAAGTCATGCAGATAAGCTTGATGCAGTTCACAAGAAATCTGGATCATGGAATAAGATTTGCTTTGCTGCAAGACAACAACTACAAGCATAAAGTCAAGGCTACACAGGAATGGCTAGAAAAACAACAATGTTAATGTTCTGGAGTGGCTGAGTCAAAGTCAGGATGCCAATCCAAATGAAAATGAGTGGTTGGAGTTGAGCAGTTTTGCAATGAAGAATGGGGAAAAAATGCAGTACCCAGATGAGTAAAGCGGATAGAGATCTGTGCACTCAAGACAGTCATGGGTGCCAAAAGTGCATCAACTAAATACTGACTTTAAGGGGGTGATGCTTATGTAATCAATTATTTTGTGTGTTATATTTGTAATTACTTTAAACCACTTAGGACAGCTCTGTTTTCACTTTAACATTAAATAGTCTTTACTATTGATCGGAGTCAAAAAATCCAAATTAAATCCTCTATGGTTCAATATTCTGTAATAATAAAATATAAACATTTCAGAGGTGTATGAATACTTTTTATAGGCACTATATGTGTGCCCTAAATAAACTTGGGGTTGATTTCTAGCTTGTGCTAAATGCTGTCAGAAAACAATTTAAAATACGAATGGATGTGTTGATAAGAAAATGGAAACTGCTATGTTTTCTGGTTTGTTTTTTCAGTAATTTTTAATATTCGGCTCATTGCTTCATAGTCTGATTTTATGTCAAGATGTTTTCAGGTTGTCATGACTGTAGTGATATTTACAATAGATTTGTTTATTTCTTTGAATTATTTTGTAATACAATATTCTAGGTTATACTTGGTTGTATTAAGTATACTTTATAAAACTCCTCATTGATGGTGCTCATCTTGATATCATAATCTGTTAAAGGTGGCTATATAATTTATGAGCTTGCAGTGCAGAAGGCTACTTCATGTCCTTCTGAGAGCTTTAAATTGTATAGATTCCAGTAGCTTTGTAAGTTTTTACAGATACCCTAGTTTTCTCCTAATTTTCAGGGTAGGTTGAATGGCTTGGTGGTGAAATAGTGCCTCATCCAGGACTTGATCATGCCTTGTACTTGAAACTGTCCATGTAGGCCTTGGCCCCTCAAACCATGTGATGAATAAGAAAGCTCATAAAATGATTTAAAGAATGAAAAAAATCAGATCCGAACTATTCCATAGTCTTTGATATCAAATCAAGTAAAATTTACAGTCTATTTCTATAAAGTCATAGTTGTTTTAAAGTCGCATGAAAATCTTCTAACATTTCAGTCTTCACTGATTTCTGACCTTTTCCAGTCTACCTTTATCCAGTATACTATAGACTCAAATAAATGAACTGTGGACATCACTGTTCAGAAATTGGACCCTTTATACAGTAACTTAATTAAGTATCTAATAGTGTTGTGTTCCACATATGGAATTGTTTTAGCCGAGCATTGCCCTCCTTGCCAATGAATGGCTTTTACATTAACTTTACTTTTTCACATTATTAATTGGGAAAAAATAATTCACTGAATTCAGCAGGTAGGTTGTAACGAGTTCAAAAAAGGATGTCTCTCTGACCTGTAATTATTAGCTGACATTAAGAGCTCTCAGACCTGAGGCTTAGGCTTCCTCTTAATTTAGTTCACTACAAAAGCCATGACACAGAGAATGAACCAGAGGACAGATAGAGGCAGACAGCTCTTATAATGTAAGCACAAGAGTGTCAGTGGAGAGACTTTGATTAGGGCATGGTGACAGTAAGTCCTCCACACAGAGTACTGAGCAATTCAGGGATCTATATAATGAAAGAAGTGAAGATATAAAGGAGGACTGGATATAGTATGTATGTACAGTTTGTGTGAAGGATGTGTTTTATTTCTTTTTTTTATACTGGAAGCCTGTAACCTACAAGCAGTATTCATTTTTTAATATACCAGGGTGCATACCCATCCTTATATTTAAATTAATATAAAAAAATACATTTAGTTTCTCAATTGCCAATATTTATTGCTGTTAACCACTATGTTTTTCAAATGTTATTGCAATTTTTTTTCTTGAAAAGCACCATTTTATTGTTTTTCTACACCACAGATTACATAAATGTGTAAATCAATAATCAGGTGAGGTTTAAGCAGGTACTAACTCCTTAAAAGCAGAAAAATCTATGACTAGTTAAGCTGCCTTAATAAAAAACAATGATAGGAGAATTAATGATGTTTATTTTCATTTCTCAAATGTATAAACCCCATTTTATAAAAAGTTGGGACACTTTCTAAAAATGCAGTAAAAACTAAAATCTGTAATTTTGTAATTCACTTAAACCTTCATTTAACAGGCAAAAGGACAAAGAAAAGATTTTCAGTGCTTTCACTGACAAACTTAATTCCATTTGTTAAGCATAAACAAATGTAGAAAGTGATGCCTGCAACACATTCCAAAAAAGTTGGGAGAGAGGCAAAGTAAGACTGTAAAGATTATTCAGGTAATATTTTGCAAGGTTCCTCAATTAGCAGGTTAACTTGTAACAGACTGGGTATGAAAGGAGCATCCACCAAAGGCTCAGACTTTGCAAAGATGCATCATGGCTCACCATTTTCTGCTGAACTCTGTGACAGAATTATCTGCCAATTTAAAAACAAGGTTTCTCAACGCAGGATAGCAAAGAATTTAGGTCCGTCACCATCTACAGTTAATATCATTGTGAAAAGATTCAGGGAGTCAGGAGAAATCTCATGCACTGATTTTATTGGGATGTACTGTATGTCAAGGATTCCTCTTCAGCTGCATAACTCAGACATATGTTGTAGATATACTGTACAACAGCTAAACCCATTAACCATTGCTGACATAGATTTTAATACATTCATTTCAACTCAAATGTATTTTTTCTTAGAAACAAACATTCTGTATCTCTAGATATGTCTGGTGGAATACTACGAGAAACACAATGAATTTTTGAGAGGGAATTCATTTCATGTTTTCTGAAAAAATAAAATGCAAAATTGAAGGAATAGAAACTAATTGCTAAGATCTCTAAAACTGATGAAGTACATGCATGATAGTTCATCCAGTGATGTGCTCTCCATAAAAAGTTTCATTACAAACTGTTAGTCTTGCACAGGAGAGAGGAACATACATTGATACAGCGCATTGGCGCTCTGTGGCTAGGGATCTGCACTTGCAATCGGAAGGTTGCCGGTTCGAATCCCGTAAATGCCAGAAGTGATTCCGCTCCATTGGGCTCTTGAACAATAACCTGCAATTGCTCTGTCCTGACTATGACATTAACCTGAATCCATCAGTACAAGCAAGTCCTCCAATACAGGGAAAATTCAGGATTTGGTGGCAAGACTGGCACTCCAGTCATACTACAAATACTCACATTGTTTCAATCCATTCGAACTAGCGTTGTGCTGAGGTGTCACCCCCAGTGTCACTTTGTAGAGGAAAGGCTACCAGTTTTAAAGGAGAGGAAACAACAACAAGCTGAAACTCAAAACCCAAAGATTAATTCAATCGCATGCCAATACTCATATTTAAACCTCAAAAATTGTAGTAAGAGAAATCAAAGCAAAAGTCAGAACCTAAAAATCTTAACAACCCAACTAACACACACATGAAGATAGTTTTGTCTTTGATATACACAAATTCGGTTAGTGATATTATGATATCAACAACATAACGTATTGACTACTTGTGATAACAACTGATGATGGCAGCAGAAGAAGGCATCCAGGAAAAAACAAAAATGCTGCAAAATAATTTGATACTGATAATAATTTCTGAGATAAAAACAAACTCATAAATCTGATTTAGTTCTACCATAAAACGGTATGTGGAAAGAAACCATTAATAAAAAGGCTTAAAAAGGTGTACAAAATCATTACACAAACAAAATTCAATTATTGGAACATACAGCCTTGAAAAGTTCAGCAGTCCACTCATGCATATACTCACACGGACACACGGCCAATCTATAATCAACTTGGTATACATGTTTTTAGGAAGGGGAAGTGAAGCACCCAAAGGAAAACTCACTTATATAAAAAGAAAATGCACAAATCACACTAATAAAATCCAGGCAGTAGAGTCAAACTAAATATGCTAGATCTGGGAGGCAGCACAACTAACCTCTGTGCCACCCTGCCATCCACGGCTTACAAATTAGAGCTATGTAAATCATATAGTCTACCACTTTATCAAGAAAATTAACCTATTCTTAAAACAGTTGCACCAGATAAGCTTGAAGTTACTGTGCATGTAGATCTTACACAATTACTTGAAAATATCACTAAACCTCACAAAACAGAAACCACATGTTTTTCCTTGAAAATTTCTTCCTCTTACTCCATTTCAAGGAATGGCTTGAGCCAAGAATTATTAAGAGGTATATCCACCAAATGAACCCCCCAGATATGATCAAAGTTGCATGCAGTTATATGTATTTTCTTTCTCTACTCATAAATGTAGGACAAATTTAAAACTATTGTTTGTTTTGGTCTTTTTACTTAATGTTCACTAATGCTTTTGTTATATAAAAGACCTGTCAACACATAGTGCTATTAATAACGCAGTAAAATAAAAGACTCCTGAATTTTACTATGATAAGAATAACTAAAGACTTTTTTGAAATTAAGCAAGTCTTGCTAAATGTTATACTATGAAATCTGAACATGCCAAACTGATGCTACACTCTGGAAATGTCCGTATTTGTGAACATTTACCTCAGAAAAGCTCTGTTTCATGTCTGCTCTCTCTTGCTGGATTAGGTAACAGGTAGGATTTTATTATTATAATGTTGTATTGGTATGAAATTTTCCAGGCTTGTTGGGTGGGGATACATAAAAAAATGGAAAATTAATTTTAAATCAAAGCCTCAAATGATCAAGGAGATGTTTTATATTAAATCAGATTTACTTCAAAGTGTACACGTTTCAGTATAATGGTCATACACTGGAATTCTGCAAGATTAGCAGAATTATGTGGCCAAGACAAACTCATACAACAAAAGATGTGTTCTTAACTAACAGTAGTATACTCGATATCCTAAGGCCATAGGAGGTCCCAAAATTATAAATACTTCTGCATTTTAGTACTGTGTCAGTTCAGCCTCAAACCTGTTTAAAGTAAATGTGCTGGGCTTCCTTGGTAAATTGGTACAGTAGAGTTTCGCTTATCCGACATAAACGGGCCAGCAGAACGTTGGATAAGCGAAAATGTCGGATAATGGGAGGTGTTAAGAAAAAGCCTATTAAACGTCAAACTATGTTATAATTTTACACATTACGAGCCTAATACAGTGGAACCTCAGTTCACGAACATCTCTGAACACGTACAAATCGGGTTATGACCAAAAAGTTTGCCAAACTTTTGCCTCTGTGCACGACCACACACTCGGTATAGGAACAAGTCAGTTTCCCTTTCGGTTTGTGCGCACCGATGATTTCCGCAAGTATTCAGTCTCTCCCTGTGCATTCCCTATGCAGCGTTAGAGAGAGAGCGCGAGAGAGAGACACAGACAGACACATGCACGCGCAAGAGAGAGAGAAACACGCACACACAAGTGAGAGAGAAAGAGAGACACACACACGCACGCACACACACGCACGCACGCATGCGAGAGAGAGAGAGATGCATGCACGCACGCACGCACAAGACGCACACACACATGCGCGCACATGCACACAAACACACACGCACACCAGAGAGGGCCAGCCACATAATCCACTGTAATCATGTTTTACAACAAAACAACAGAAAAATTTAACTGAAAAAATGAACTTAGCAACAAAAAATAGACTACGCTCACACTCACAACTTGCAGTTCTTGTTGCCGATTGATGCGTTTTTTTTTGTGGTGGGACGTCGGATAATACAGAATGCTGAATAAGCGAAGGTTGGATAAACGAGACTCTACTATATATATATATATATATATATATATATATATATATATATATATATATATATATATATATATATATATCAAGGTTATTATAGTTAACGAAAACTAAAATCAAAACTGAAACTATTATTTAAAAAACATTTTCGTAAACTGAAATAAAATAATTAACAAAACCGAAATGAATAACTAAAACTAAACGAAACTATTAAAGTAACTGGAAAGACTAACTGAAATAAAATAATAATTTACTAAAATATTTTTAGTTTTCGTTTTTGAATGAATATTCTTGCCGTTAGTCTTTAACCCTTTGTAAGTTTTAACTCTAAAACTGAAAGTCATCCACCTCGAGCCGTCCCCGCTCATATTCATCCAGTGAACAGTGGCTGGTGATGGAGGGCGGCTGTTCACACAGCATTTGCAGTGACAGAGCAAGCTGAATGCAGGTGCATAAAGCGTGACAAATAGAAAGTGATTTACGTGCCACCATTCTTTGCACTTATTGTATATCAAAATGTATTCAAACAGCTGGAATCAGAATGTGCTAGTCAACAAAAACTTTACTGTATGGACAGAAAAATCATGAGTGAGTAACATTTCAGTTTATTTCTCAGGTGTCTGCTTTTGGTTGACAGCAATTCACCTGCCACTTCACACAGGAGAAATCGTTTTTACTTTCTCATATACGAAGTATAGAGAAAGTATAGTAATCATGAAAAAATTCTTGATGAAAAAAATCTTGACGTTATAGAACTCCCAGAGTCCAAAAATACTGTTTTTTGGAATTGTGTGTGTGTGTGCGCACGTGTATGTGTGTGTGTCTGTGTGTAAACACGATAACTCAAAAACGCAACTAGATAGATGGATGAAATTCGGCATGTGGTTGTTACACCACAATTGTAGGTCTGTATTAACTTTTGGGCCAAACCCATCACCCGGAAGTGGTATTTTACCTGAACACATACGATTTTTTTTTTTTATTTATGCAGCTGCAGAGTCTGACTTATTCAACATTACTTTTATAATAATTGTTCATTCTATTATTAATTTGATTTGTTGGTGATTGTTCCTTAATGTGCATAATATAAAAATATAATCATTGTCTTGCGGTTTACTCCTCAAATATGCATCCACATATCTGAGTATATAAGAAAGTCGAGGAGAGCACTCACGATTTTTGAAAATAAAATGCCGCTGATCGAGAGACTAACTAGGTCATCATACAAGATCAGCATATTGTTGCTGACCAATCACTTTTGCTTTACAAACATTGTTTAACAATGAAGCGATACAAACAAAGGTAAAGAGTCTGACAAGTGATAAAAAACTAAACATACTAACGGGTGTTTGTATTTATTCTATATTTATTAATTTATTTTTTTTAGTTCATATTCACAACTCAAAATACCCAATATTATGAAAGTAATCCATTAGAAGAATTATATTTTAAAATATTTGCCTCCCTTTTTTCAATGTTTTTCTCTCTCTCTCTCAAATCAGATAGTTGAAGTATCGTATTCTTTTTGTTCTTTACGTCAGCCATATCATACATATTGCATACCAGGGAGTTTTCCTGCCTTATATCCAAACCTGCTGCGGTAGGCTCCAGATTTCCTGTGATCCTGCTCTGGATAAGTTTAGATAATGCTGTGTATGTTGTTCTTAAACTCAGATGCAGTCTCTGTTGTTTTGTGCCTGTCCGTATTCCTATGACCTGCTCTTGCTCTGCTCATTATGGGTTTACTGTCCTTATGGTGGGCTATTCAAGACTCATTGCCCCTAACCTTCACACGACATGCTTGTTGTTCTTTGTTTCCCTCAATACAGCCAGGTGGGGTCTGCACACTCATTCAAGTCTAAGAGCCCTGTTCTTCCTAAGCCCCTGTGATTTTCATGAGAAAATATTTAAAAAATTATAAAATTGTGTAAAATTATTCATATTCAGTGTCTAGTTTTGATCATGCTTGTTGTTATCAGACAAAAACAAAACAAGATAGTAAACCAGGCAGTGAAGTAAGCTTCCATGAACATTAAACTCGTATCCAAATCTGTTAAGGGTACAGTTCTGTCTGATAGTGACACAAAACTAACTCCATAAGCACTCCATGCCATAATTACTAAAACTAAAACTGAAACTAATATATATAAAAATAAAATAGAAATGTCTTGGTGAAATAAAAACTAAACTAAAACTAAAAATACACGATGAAGGAAAACTAAAACTAAACTGAATTTCCAAGTAAGGTCAGAAAAAATATAGAAATAAAAACTAATATAAAAAGGCAAAACTATAATAACCTTGATATATATATATACGGTATATATATTGTCACGCTTGGGTCACAGATTTGTACAGAGACACAGGAGGTTGTAGAAAAGAAAGGAACTTTATTCAAAACACTGCAAACAAACATTTGTCTCTTTTCAAAAGTTTAAACGTGCTCCACCATGACAATTCAGAAATGACAGTTTGAGAGAGGGATAAGGAGAAGCAAGAAATCAGTTTTAACAACCGAGAGAAACCTGTGCAGGCTTTTTGAGAAGGCGGAGCACCGCACGAGAGGCAGACAGAGCCGGCCAGAAGGGAAAGGAGAAATGTGAAGGTAGTCTGTCTATGTTTCCTAGGGGTTTTCCCAGGGGCGTCTGTATCTTTTGGGGGTACGATTAGCTTCGCAGCTCACAATATATAATATATATATACAGTACATATATATATATATATATATATATATATATATATATATATATATATATATATATATATATATAAGGAACCTTCAAATCATCTAGAGCTTCTGCTTATTATATAATAAAGAGAAAATTTATGAGAGGATCTCATCAGTTGTGACTAAGGAAATCCCACTCTCAAATTCTGAACTTTATAACCCCATGTTAGATAAAACCTTATCTTGAAGTTATCACTATTATGCATGGATAACATGACTACTGTGAAATATCTGCTAAGATGAATGGATGAGCTATTTCTTTGATTCTTTTCATGCAGTTTTCATTGTTGATTTTTTTTTTATTGTAATTACAGTACAATATATAGTTGGTAGAAAGAAACCTTGACGGGGAGAGTTCATTAAACAACATATTATGTTTAGTCAGGAGACTTAAAATACAGAGCTGATTATTTCTAAGCATGTATTTTCCATAACACTGTATTTTGCCCACATTTTCATTAGCAATGTATAAGAGATACTGATTTACAGATGAACTGAGTTTCCACGGTTTTTATTGGTGCAATCTTGGCAGTCTGATTCATATTAAAAGTCTGTCCTTAGAATGAAAATTATGTAAACGTGTTTGACCTTTTTAGCTAACATATTGTGCATCTTTTGCCTCTCTCATAATTTCACACATTATACTGTATGTTGATAATGGTATAAAACACTCAGATACTTGGAGGAAGATTACAAATAGTGAATACCAATTCAATATATATACATTAAAATTAAAATCTGAGGTTCCTAAAAATTGCATAAATGTACCAAAGTTTTTAAAAGTAAATAATACATATTTCTTGATTGATAAATGACAGATTAAGTCTATTCACCAGATCACAGGTTTGTATTTTATTTGTTTCACACAGTTTTGCAATTACATATACATTGAATAGTAGCTGCTAAAAGCAAATGAAAAGTTTAAAATGCCATAAATGATAAGCCATTCATAATTCACATCCACATACTACAGAAATGCCTTGCAGCTGTTTTTAAAAGCCTATACTTATATGCATCTAAAAAAGTTGTAGTTAGTGCCAAACACTAGAAAATCTTCATGTTTTCTAAAGACAGTCTTGTGCACATTTAATATCTGTCCCACAGATAGAAATTTATATGCAATGGTTTTTTTGCATATATTTGCTAGAATGTATACTTATGTACTGGAGAGTCTGCTTCTTCTTGAATGCTTGAGCTTATGAGTGATTGTGTATTTTTTATGATGATGATGTAATTTATTTTTGCAAATGTAATCGCACAGTTTACTTAATTATATTTCATTTCCTCCACCTGGTGCTGGGTAACTTAACATTTTCTTGCTGTCTGACTGGTTAGGTTCTGTTTAATAAAAATAAATAAAAACATACACTTGTTATACTTACACATAGTCAGCATCTGATGGCATTGACACCACACAAACCAATGCCAAAGCATCGCTTTATTGCTCAGTAGTGAATCTGCCCCATCCTTATGTGAGGATTAATTTTTTTTTGTACATTATGTGTTCTGATTTCTGTTGTTCGTGTGCAGGTGCTAGACATACAAATCTATAACCTTCATCACAATGTCAGTAATATAAAGGCTGTGAACCTGCACACATCACTCAGTAGGCCCACTGGGCAAACTCTGCCAACGACATCTGTTTCGCTTTGGATGTTCCTTGGAATTCCAGTATTTTTTAGGTGACATGGTTGATGACAAACGTAATACTTTTAATAATTTCATTAAAAATAACATTATTTTCAACCTGTTGAAAAAATTAAATACATAATTTTAAAAAACATTTTATTGAATTTCTTAAAATGTATTGAATAACCAAATCACTGTTCTATAAGTTGTCTTTATAACAGATCTCTGAAACAAATCTTACATATAAAGCTCAATATGTGTGCGTGTGTGTCTGTCCTTGATGTAATTACACACCCTTGGACCAATCTCAACAAAATTTTGCTCACATATCTCATTTTGCCAGGAAGAGACAGCAGACTACTTTGGAACCCAATTTTTTAATCCTGTGGGCACTGTGGGGGTTAAATCAATGTGTGTTTTTTTTTTCTTCTAAAGTACTGAATTTAATAGGATATATTTAAATTTTTTATAAAAACTTAAATATGATAAAATCATTTTAAAACATTTTTTGTTTGCCAATCTGTAGTGGTTGCATATTATTACATTAGTTTGCTTTCCCTTACAATTGGCATAAATTTACGGGATGGCAAGTTAGGAAAACTGCGGTTATCATAGATAATATTTCTTGTCCACCCTGGGGTTATCTTTTAAACTTATTTCCTTTTTCTCACAAGAATAGTTTAGCTGAGGCTAATTCATCTTTATATGTACAGTATCTTTTTATTGTGTTTAAAGCAAAGTGCACAAAGGTACTTGGAGACTTTGAAGAGTTTCAGGTTCTATTTGAAGTGGTGCAATAAGTACAAAGAGACGGTCAATTAGTTCTGAACTATGCTGGGGGTATCTCCCCCTGTAAGGCTACAGGGCCTGCTGTAGAAATGTGAGATGTGAACATTCAGGAAATCATATGCTGTCAAGAGTTTTAAGTCAGAGGAAATAAAGTAATTGGGATGGCAAACATCAAAATCATTCAATGGAAATAAATTATTCATTTCTGAACCAATTGTTTCAATTGTAATTGGTGAAGGAAATTATTAATGCTATATATACAACTAAAAAATGTTAAATCATTCAATAAAAGTAGCTCTTCTTCCAAAAATCTTTGATCCCCATCAAGCGGTGTCAAGCTTTGCATTTTGAGAGAGACAGTGATACATGCTCTGGCACTCAAATTCAGTGATGTACCCTGGGTTCATTCAGTGTTTCGTGTCTTTCAACATCAGGTAGCCTTTCCCAGGAAAGCCAATTGTGTTGATTTGATCAGACCCTGATTTGGGTCCTGATAGTATTAGTCCACGAATCACAGATGAACCAAAGCTACACACTTCCTGCATCTTCTGAGATGGTTTGGATGGCATTAATCTTTGCAACTCCAATGATAGCAAGCAATGTGTATACTGACAGCTAAGAAACTCATATTTTGTAAAAAAAAAAAAAAAACTGAAGACCTTCAAGTGAGATATGTTGAGTTCAGCAGTGAATTCTTATTAGTTTCATTATGGCTGTTAATATGATTGTTTCAGGTGATAATTTTGTTTATAATGCTTGAATAAAACAATGAAAAGTGCAACTTTGAAAAACACACATTATCAGTGATCTGCTAGAGGGCATGATAAAATTACAAACTGTTTCTTTAAGTTCAAGCAAAATGTACTGGGATTTAGTTGAAGGAAAATGTTTTTATAAAAGTGAAATGCCTGTAATTCACTTAACATTGCTCACACCAATTTCAACTCAGATTGGCCTATATACTGTGTATATATATATATATATATATATATATATATATATATATATATATATATATATATATATATATATATATATATATATATACACTACTGGGCTGTGTCCCCGCTTGCTATCCTCACCAACCCCTGGGTCCAGGCTGATTATAACTTTCCTTATTTTCCAAACTTGTACTTAGATTATTATTGTTCTTTTTTTAATTCTTTTCTCTCCAATGCTTTTGGGCCTCTTTTCAACACGCTGCCCTTTCTTCTTCGCTTAGTCATTGACATGTCATCTAGAACGTATAAAATTATTGTCCAGAAAAGGACTACAATGAAGGAAATGAATAGATTGTATGTATAAAAATACTGTCCAGAAAAGCTTCATTAAAGGATGAAATTGAGGACTTTTCATAAATTGCTTAAAATGAGGAAAATGTAAAAATGTATAAAAGCTGAGAGTGCAGGAAGTGTGTCTGACAAAAGCAAGCATTCACACGAATGAGAGGAGAGAGGACCTTGGGCATGGTATAAAATGGCTTAGAGGATGGCGGGACTTGAAAAAAAATCTCTTGGCAATAGTCTCATCTCAAGATTTTCTTTTATAAAAAATATATATATATATATATATATATACTGTGTATATATATATATATATATATATATATGTATACATACACTGTGTATATATAATTTCCAGACAAGAATTAAAGTATGCCTCTAGCTCAGTGTTTCCCAACCTCAGGCCTGGAGGCACACTGTGGCTGCAGGTTTTTGTTCCAACCAGATTCCTAATCAGTGACAGCAACTGATAACACCGATCTCATTTAATTAGCTGGTATTATTTTTCTTTGATTCTACATTCAGAAAAGCACAGCAGTATGATTTTTACATTTATAAGGCATTTAGAAATATTACTGCTTTTGTTATAGATTTAAAAGCTTAACTCTCTTTTGTTGATTTAATTATATTTTGCCCTTTCTCTGTGCAGTTTTTCCCTTTCATTGTATCTTATTAATGACAATTAAAAATAAGCAGAGCAGACATGCTGCCAAGCAACATTGAATAATCAAAGGCTGCAACTACTTTAGCCTCAGACCCACTAATTTGTAAATAATGGATTAAGTAAACAATTAGAACACCTAGAAAAGTAGAATCAAAATCAAGATGAAAATATTGTTAAAAAGAAAAAAATACATTATTCCCATATAACTGCTTGGTACATTTTAATATATATATATTTTTTACCAGACTTATTTTTCTAATTTCTATATTGTTCCCAAAACACTGAACTTGGGAAATAACACATCACTTAATTAGCCCTGGAGTCCAATTAAAAACAGAAGCTGGTTGGAACAAAAACCTGCGGCCACAGTGTGCCCCCAGGACCAAGGTTGGGAAACACTGCTCTAGCTCATATATTCTGAAAATGCTCTACACTCAGATCATATTGGGAAAATATGAAAGATCTTTGCATATTGGTCAGAAAGTTTTGAAATTACTGCACATCATCTAATAAAATTATTAGGAGTAATACCTAATAGAATTATATTCTTTCACTGAAAATGTATTGCAATATCTTACAGTACATTGCACACTTGTCATTTTACAATCTTTCAGTTGGTAGAACCGTAACACACCTATAAGAGCTCAAAAGGATATCTTAGCTTACTTAAAATCAGAAAGAAATTAATTTTCTCTACTATGACCCAGTTTCTCAAGTTACCTAAATGTTGAAAAGGAACTCACAACACTTGCAGTACTCTCAGTAACTTTCATGAAAAGAGTGACACATTATGGTCTGTGCATCTCAGGAGATGGTGAAAATCTTTTGAATGAAACTGCACTGTTCTGTACCAGAACCAGAAACTGGTTGTTTTACTATATGCCATATTCTTAAGATGTACTGTATCTCTCAAAAGAGATAAAGACACTACAATACACTACAGAATTAAATTAAGGATAAATACATATTTAAAATATATATTGACAGAGTATATCAAACCAATCTCACAGAGACTGACTGGTGTGAGGTTCTGTGACAGAACCAGGAACTGTTTCCTTTACTACATGCCATATTCTCATCAGAGATGAAGATTCACCAAAGAAACAAATGAAGGATGAATAGGTATTTAAAATATATGTCAACAGAGTAAGTGAGGAGGAAATATTTACACTTCAGTCCTTCATTAATACTAGAACCACCACACATTTTTTCAGAACTATAACTGCTGAGGCTATGTGCCAAGTGGTGTCTGAATTCTTTTGTTTTCGCTAATGGCTCCTTAGCATCCTGCTGCATACCTCCAAAAACTAAACTGGGTAAATGTGATAATAAATAATTTCTTGTGACACAGCTTTTCATTTGGATAAATTTTAAATTAAAATTTCAGTATATACAAGAAAAAAAACTTTCCAAGGTTCATCTATCACCCAGAAAAAAATTGCTTTAGTGTTGATTATTATTTGTTAGTGGAAAGAAAAGCAACATTTTTTATTAGCTAGTAACATTTAACTAAATAAGAGGCAGAAACTATTTTTTGTGGCTATGTAAACATTTGGAAATGGCAAATGTCATAGCTTATTACAGAACTCCCTGCATTAGTAGTCAGCACAGATTCTTGGCATCTTTCATAAATAAATCCCACACTTTTTTTAGGTGTGATTGAATTTCACTGGTGTCAGTTCCTTGCTTCTCACTGTTCTTCTTACACAGTTTTGAGAAATAGGCAAAAAAGCTTGACACAAGACTAGTAAGATGAGTGTGACTGAATCTCCCACTATTCATTATCGAGAAGGTGGTCCCTTATCTCTTTTGCCAATTATTTATTATATCTTGTTGTATAATAAACAAGCTTGGGTCTATGCGAAACTTCCAGATGGGTTAATATTTATGAGGAACTACTTCATATTGGGTTCTTGGACCACATAGCTCTCCAAACTGGGTAAGTGATAAGTGTTGATATTATTTGAAACACACATGTATGGGATGTTGTACTAATTGTGTAAAATAGTTTGTGTAGTGATTATTAGAAAACAAATCACTATTCCATAAATAATAAAAACAAAAAAGAAGGTTGAAAAAACAAACATGACATTGTGAAAAGTAGAATCAGGAGCACTGAAATTTTTAAGTAATAAATTAGTACTATGAATAAAAGAAACACTATACCTTGGCCCCTTTCTTTTCCAGTTTATAAGCCTTCTCCTTACTTGTTACTCTTTTTGGTTCTATTAGATTTACCTCTGTTAAAATATACAGTTGATAAACATTTCCTTTTTTAATAAGGAAACTTCTTTAAAACTGTAATTATTTACTTATTCTCTAATACCAAACATAAAGAGAACAACCAGCAATCAAAAAACACACACACACACAAATTACTGTTTTCACGCACGTGCGAATAGGAGGAAGCTGTATGGAACAAGTGAGGGTAATTCCATGCCAGGCCAGGGGGTGGCAGGGTGCGCTAAACCTTCTTCTGTTGTCTCTACTGAACAGATGCGGGAAAACCTGTCTCTCATCCCTGAAGACGTCACTTCCGGTTCCAGTGCCTAGAAGAACATCACGTCCGGTTCTGGCGCCTGAAAGAATGTCACTTCCGGTTCCAGGGCCTAGGATGATGTCACTTCTGGTTATGATGTCAGAAGAAGGTCACTTCTGGTTCCCATATGTTACTTCCGGTCTTGGCATTTAAAGCCGCCATTTTTACAACCTGTATTTAGTTTGCATTTGGACTCCATTGAAGACACTTAAGTCTGATTTTCAAAATCTATTGAAACCAGGGGTAATACACGGGTGGCTACCCCGAAATTTTCTGATGTGTCGAGTCTGAACATTTCACACTGTTTATAGTTGATAGTATCATTAAATATAAAGATTCAAGTCTACCAAACCTATGAATGTTTTTATACTATGTGATTAACATGTGCAGTATCTGTAATCAATTTACTCCACTTACTGGTGCAAATTTAAATTTCTACCCATCCGTTCATCCTCTCAATTGCTTACTCCATTATAGAATCACAAGCAGCATGAGACCAAAAGAATCCTCAATAGTCCACTTTCATAAATTCTCATTCACACCACTGTTTTTAGCCTAACTATGCATTTTTAAAGAAGGCAAGGAAATTGAAATGCATCTGAAATCCTATTCTTAGTATTTGTGTGTATTCAACCACATAATCAGTTATGTTATGTGACCTTGATGTCAGACAAATATCTAAACATGTAGCCTCAAAAGGGAGACCTGAGAAATTTAAAGCAATTTTATGCACATAGATAGTAAATAGATATATTTATATATATTATATATATATACAATATATATATATATATATATATATATATATATATATATATAGAGAGAGAGAGAGAGCGAGAGAGAGAGAGAGATAGATAGATATTATAATAGATCGTGGGGTCTAATGGCTGTGAGGCATCTATTGGTGAAGAAAAATTCACGGATCTTGACTTTTCTGATGATGTTGTGATCTTCGCTGAGTCCATTAGGCTCTGATCAGGGCACTCGAGAGACTGAGTGAGGAGTCTGAATGTCTGGGCTCGAGAGTGTCCTGGATAAAAACCAAGATCCATGCCTTTAATGACCTCTTGGGCACAGCCATCAGCAGTGTGTCTGTTTACAGAGAGAGTGTCGACCTTGACGAGAGGTTTACTTACTTTGGCAGTGACATTCATGTCTCTGGTGACTCTTCCTGTGAAATCAGTAGATGGATTGGGAGAGCATGGGGGGTCATGAGGTCGCTGGAAAGGGGTGTGTGGCGCTCCCGATATCTATACAAAAGGACGAAGGTCCAAGTCTTTACAGTCCTGGTGTTTCCTGTCTTGCTATATGGTTGCGAGATATGGGCGTTATCCAGTGACCTGAGATGATGACTGGACACCTTTCGTATCTCTGCCTCTCCGGAAAATCCTTGGGTACCGTTGGTTTGACTTTGTGTCGAATGAGCGGTTGCTCATGGAGTCCAGAATTAGGCACATTACCTGCATTGTGTGGTAGCGTCAGTTACGGCACTACGGCCATGTGGCGCATTTCCCCGAGGGCATGTCCCAGTTCGTAAGATCCTCATTGTTGGGGACCCGAGTGGCTGGACCAGGCCAAGGGGTCAACCCACGTAACACCTGGCTGCAGCAGATAGAGGGTCATTTCGGGAGGGTGGGACTGAACTGCGTGTCTGCTTGGGGGGTTACCAACTGGGATCCCGAGTTGTTTCATTGTGTAGTGGGTGTGGCAACGCACTGTACCAGTGCATGCTCCCCAACTTGACTTGACTTGACTTGATAGTAAACGGAGATGCAGAAGGCACAATACACATGACTGTATTTACCCTATAAACCTGAGAATAAAGCAGGAAGAATAACTGGAGGCCTGCCTGCAGTTAAATTCATCCATTCATCCCTGTCCTTGCACTGTTCAATTCAGGGTCGTGCTAAAAGCTGGAGTATACATGCATCACTGAATGGAAAGCATGTACTAACTCTGGACAGCGTACCAGTCATTACAAGGGCTACACATACACCCAACCATATTCACTCACACCAGATCAATTCAGTAAGTATGAGATGACTTTATAACATATAGACTAATATGATAATTTGCTTGCTGTTATGTTAACAAACAGTGTAAATTTCATTATTTCGAAGTGCACATTTGTAAGAAAAATACTGTGTATGGTAAGCTCTTCAATACTTTAATAGTAAACTTAATTAAATTGAATTCAGTTGGCATTGCCTGCACCCGAACATTCTACTTCAGCAGACTCCAACACTACACAGACTTGTGACAAAATGTATATTCCAGGCAGAGAATAGCATGGCTGGAATTCAACCCCAAAATGTGTCACTGCTGAAATTTTTGTAAATGTGAGAGATAAAGTGTAAACATAACACGTTGGTGATGTTTTAATAAGATTCATCACCCTGGCAAAGCTGATTTGAACTTTCTGGTTTGTTTTTTATATAACGTATTGTTAAATAGTGATCACCATTTTAAGGTGCTTAAAATGTACAGAATTGTATTTAGTACAGTTATTCCTATATTTTACAGTACAGTGAGAATGAAATTGTGTCCTTCTGGTTTAAAATCCAATGCTTTAGCCACTCAGCCATGACATATTTGTTAGTGCAGTTGTCAGGGTTATTTAGTATTAGCAGACTTGTATTTTCAAAAACAAACCTGCTTTTTTCTGTGAAATGGTTGCCCTTCTGTTTCTGTGGTATGCTTGAAGCATTTATATTTGTACATATAATGTATTTACATGTGTTCTGTCTCTAAGGATTCAGTGCCTTAGTCACTCAACATGGCAATTAGACCTTCACATTTTTTTAACATGGTCTGTATGATTCTGTGTAACCTTGCCTACAATACAATAGTCGATATCGCTCACAATGAATCCTCCATCTGATTTCTTTATCACAATAGATGCAGCCTGGGTCTTGAGGAATGTGCTGTTCCTCACTGCTGACTGAACTGGAATGTTTATTAAAGAATGACTAATGGTAAAGAGAATCAAAAGACCTTGGCAGATTCATTGGAGTTACCCTGGGAAGGAAAAAAAGAGCTCACTGGTCCCTTTGAAAATTTAAACAATGCTTAATAAATTGTGCTTTTATAAAAGTGTTTTTGCCAGGAAAGTTCTCAAAGTGTTGTGAAACTAATTAATGTAAAGTGATGGGCTGATAATCAGATTAAAGTTTTCCTCTTCTAATCCATTTCCACAGCCATCCTTACGTATATTCTTGTGATAACATCCTCTAGGAGTTGTTACTTCATAATTAAACACTTTCAGACTTTTTCAGCCATTGGTTTTAGGTGTTCATTAAACAGTGTTAACTGCTATTGATTTATTAGTCTGCACGCACTGCATGCCTCCTGCGGTAGATATGTTGAATCCACCTATATTGCATTTATCTTTACTCAAGCCTGAATTAAAATGCTGTAAGTATGCTATTGGATGCCTTTCATTAATATATTAATATGAGTTGATGTCTTTATTTAATGTATAAAACAAAATATAAGTAGTTTAAAAAAATAAATGTGTGGCTAAGATTGGGAGGTTTTCTCCTTGAAAATGTTAACTAAAATGGGGAGAACAAAGTAAAATGGGTTGAGGGAAGGAAATGAATTTATTCACAAATACAAAGTTCAGTAACTGGAGTCACATACTATTAGGGAAGGTTGATAGCTAGGGTTATCTGCTAAAATTAGATAATGACTAGTTCTAAATATTGTTATTGTAACCACAAGGGGAAGCCAGAGAGCCCTAAACCTCACACACAGTAACACATTTCCAACTCAAATAGAGTGTTTTATAGAGCCCCAACACCTTTTCACAGGAATGATAACAAAATAAAGCAAATGAACAATCTTCCTTCCTCCTCCAAGTGTGTAGCTCTCTGCCTCCCAACTCTGACTCAATCCAAATGAGGCAGCTGGGTTCCGTTTAAGCCCGAACCGGGAATTGCTTCCAGTCTTTTGTCCCAGTTATCTGGAGCACTTCCAGGTTGTGCATACACGACAGCACCCTCTGGTAGACCCCAAAGACCCAGGGTTGCGTTTCTGAACTCCATTTCCCTTGCAACCCTGAGGGTGTCCTAATCGGGTTTAGCCCTGAGGAACACAGCCACCTGTCGTGTGGGGGAATGACCTGCTCCTGGTGCATCCATTCTCCCGGTCCTTCCATTATGGCCAGCTGGCTGTGTATGAAACCTTCTGTTATCTCAGCCATCTTTTTTTCCTGGGCACCCACACTGTATAACTCCCTGTGTCCCTTCTGACATTGCATGATGTTAATAATTTTATTTAAATGAATGTTAATTAATTTAAGTTTGCAATGCTGCATTTTTGTAAGAATTAACTGTCTTCCCAGCAGTCATGCCAGACCTATGCATTTTGTTGCATAGATGCTGATTAGCTGTCCTCCACCCCAAGCATGCCAACTGTACTATCTGCCGGAATGAAAAAATAAAGAGTGAGCGACACACTTTACAAAGCAAGTCTAAGTGTATGAAATGTTTAAGAAGAGTGGGCTAGAATGAGCCATATGGGTGACTGTTGTTTTCAAGAGACAAGTGACATACAGCAAAATAAAACATATTACTTAATGATCATTAGAAAGAAACTAAGGACAAAAATTAGGTAGGCAGGAAAACAGACAAAGGTATCTCATAAAACCCTAGGCAGAGAAATTAATCATAAAAGACAGGACAAGATTAATTAATGCTAAAAAGAAGAACATAAACAATAATACTATACTAAGTAATAAGTGCAATGACTTTGCGTCATGACAGAAGCATATTTGTGTAGGAGTGTTCACCTCTTTAATTAATAATTTAATAATTCCAAAATTCCATCTATTCATAATGGTATTATGCATGTCATATAAATTAAAAAGCAATGTCTGTTCATAATATTGAAAATCTTTAACAAGTAAGTATCAAATCATTGCTAAATTGCAATGGTGATTATACAGCATATTTGATAGTCTTCCATACCAACTGTTCCTTGTAAGCATCATGGCTGCTATGAATCACAATGTGCAAAAAACAGAGCTTCATTTGAAAAAAAAGGCCAAAATAGTTTAATTGTTCATTTAAGGTTATGCTGTGCATGTTGCAAAAACTAATTTGCAACAGCTGAAGCTAAAATAATTGCTTTGAGAAGGAGACCCTAACAGTGAAGTTTCAAATTTGCACATCACACACATGAAACATTGGAGGCACAGTGCCTAGAACCTCTGCCACATGGGTCTAGCATTCTTGATTCAGATTCATATAGAGGTCATTGGCTGCATGACAGTTGTGCCTGGGTGGGGGTTTCTCTGGGTTCTCCTTTTTTTGTGCAGGTTAGGTTAACTGATGACTTTAAAATGGCCAAAGTGGGCTGGTCCCATGTCTAAGATTGTTTCCTTCATTGCACCTCAAGTTACCAGGATAGACTTGAAGCAAGTTTAAGGATGTTTATATGCTTATCTGAAGCCCAGGAAGCAAAGTTGGCATGTTTTATATATTTAATATGAAATTTAAAAATTATGGACAAGCATGCTTTATGTGAAAAAATTACACAAAACCTCAAATGTAAGACAGATACACTAGGTCAGCTGTTTAAATCGAGGCCCTAACAGTGCTGGTCATCAAGGTGCTCATGTTTTGGTGAAGGAGAAATAAAAGAATTAAAAATTAACAATAACTAATATTTAACATAATAAATTTGATTCCAGTCTTGAAATTTCATTGCATGAATGCCTTCCAATATATCTTTAATTATGTTTTAATTTTTTCAATAAAAAATCTATTTGTGATGATGCATGGTTTTTAACTGTATTACTAAAGAATGTTTGAACCAAGAAAGTATGAATGTAGTGAAAAGTCAAGCAAAATGACACCTTTTATTGGTTACATCTTGCCTGAAGAAGTGGCCTGAATTGCCTCGAAAGCTTGCATATTGTAATCTTTTTAGTTAGCCAATAAAAGGTGTAATTTTGCTTGACTTTTCATGAACCTAGAAATTAAATTTCATGTGCAAAACACAGAAAAGATTTAGAAGGACTGATGGATAAAACACAGAAATCTGCCTATCACCATTTTCTAGTATTTCATAATAGTGAGGAGTTCTTGTTTCTATCAAAAATGAATTAACAAAAATGTGCAAATGGTAAAGGAAGATGTTTTATGAGATTTTAGTGACTGGCCAAATTTGTTTTTAGTAATTTAAAGGGAATGGCTCAACAAGTAGTAGCAGTGGTCAGTGATAATAGAGAACAACATTTGAACATACTGTAAGTAAGGAAACCCAAATAAGGGTCTAGCACTCTTTGTGTGATTAGAGCTAAAGAATATAAAGGCAATTAATTAACTAAAAGATGATACACATTGTGTATCAAATTGTGTTGTTTGTTAAACTGATCAGTAGTATGTCTGTATGCCATCCATCCATTTTCCAACCCGCTGAATCCGAACACAGGGTCACGGGGGTCTGCTGGAGCCAATCCCAGCCAACACAGGGCACAAGGCAGGAACCAATCCTGGGCAGGGTGCCAACCCACCACTGTATGTTTTACACATATTTGTTGTAGTAAACCTTTTGAAGATTTCCTTCCCTCTTTGTTGTAACCAGCTGTTGTATGTGTAGTATCTTGACTGTGTATTCATTATTCATGGCCTCATGTATAAATTGTGCATACGCACAGAAATGTTGCGTAAGAACATTTCCATGTTCAAATCGCGATGTATAAAACCTAAACTTGGCGTAAAGCCAAGTACATTTCCACGGTAGCTCATACCCTGTCGTACACAAGTTCTCTGCTTGGTTTTGCAGATTGGTGGCACCCAGCGTCAAAGCAGTGCTACTGTTGCTGTGTGATTACCCTTTCTTTTTTAGATCCACATCCCTGACGCGGCTTTATAAATACACTGAAATTAACCGCATATTGTTTATAAGTTTAACGCATCTGATTGTAATTAACCTGTAGCAATATTATGGTCAAACTATTCTAAATACCATAGCTGTATTAGCGTTGTTACTCTCACTGCACCTTCTTCTTCTTCTGTCAGCTGCTCCCATTAGGGGTTGCCACAGCGGATCATCTTTTTCCATATTACTCTCACTGCACTACTCGGAGTATTTATATCACTGTATCTGAGTGTGAATCACAGATCTACAGCGATTGGAAAGAGAATTATCGGTATACAGCATCAAGCACTCGCTGCCTCAGCCATTTGCTATTTGAACTGCTCTCATCCGACCAACGCTTCAGAGCCTTTCCTGTTCGGACTTTGCGGTTCACAAACAGTTTCTTCCCTAGAACTATACACGCACTCAATCAGTCCATCAAGTGCTCCTTGTAGAACAATTACCGTGAGGTAATTGTACTTATGATACAGTTATAATATTGCACAACCTGACCCACTTTATAAAGCGTGTATTTACATATGATGACAATATCATTTTAAAGATGAAATGCAGCAAAATATGTTTATTATATTATACAGATAAAACTTTAACTTTAACTTCACGGTGCCGCAGCGCTAGCGAGCTTGAGCTTCGTTCACGGTTTGTTCCTGCCTCGCGCTGTATTCATACTGTGGCTGGCGCGACACTGGAAGGATAGATGTATAGAATAATTAAACATTATGAAGATATTTCGATGTTCCTTAAAAGTTTTGAAGAATCGGCGTTCTAAGCTTACAGATGGCTTAACATCTGTTATAGAGCTGATTGTGTAGTGATTGGGTATTTGGAGAAAAAAAAGTAAGGACAGGAATTGGGGGTTAGTATGTTTGAAAAAGACAGTACTTCTGTAATAAAGCATTTCATCAAAGGTTGCACATGGCGCAGCAAGCATCTTGCGTAAGACATGAGCAATCACTGCGCCACCGTGTTCCCATGTTTAATAACATGCTTTAACTCATATCATCATGAAAATGATATCACGTATACTTCTCAGTATTTTAATTATTCAGAGAGCTTTAATATTATGAATGTAATGGATTCTGTGTCATGTTGGAGGAAGAGCACGTAGTGATTGAGGCACATAGAGCACATATAAGATCAAATACACAACAAAGCATTTAACGTGCTACTTTAGTTATGATGGGATTTGAGAAACTAGTAAATGAGACGATTTTAAGATGAAGTTTATGATGTTCTACTTTAATGACAAAATAAACTACGTAATTAAAGTGGAAATTTCGAGATTAAAGTTGACATTTTGTGCTTTTTCACACTGTGTGCCTTTTTTTTTCACTGTACCCTAATAAGCTTTCATATGACACTCAGACGGTGGGCTACGAGTCGCCTTTTCACGCCGACTTTGATGTGTGACAACTTATTTTTTATTTCAGGCACTGTGTGACTTTGTAAACTTGAGCTTTCGAGTTTCTCCGACATGCTATGTCACTCGATCAACTTCCTTTTGTTACTTATATAACTGTTTAAACCAACAAATAGTATGTTTTTCTTTGCCTCCATTTCGTATTCGCTGACATTCTTCTATTTTTCCTCGTACTTTTGCCATTGCCTTTTCACAGAACGCTGAGCTTAAGGGCTATTTATATTGATTTGCATATTCAAAGAGGCGTAATTCTGGGAGGAGTTGGGGCGGGACAGCAGGCGCGTGCACAAGCGTTACTTTTCACACTGATCGGGATTTATGTAGCGGAAGAACGTGGAAGTTTGCGTATGCACAGATTCCTGCATCTGGATTTTTCTGTGCGTAAGGACATTTCGGCTTTTGTGCTTACGTCATGTTATAGTGTGAGTTCTACGCATGGTGTTATGCATGAGGCCCCAGGACTTTAAAGGCACCACAAACCTTTTTCCAACAACCTCATGACCCCCCATGCTCTCCCAGTTCATCTCTTGACCTCATAGGAAGAGTCAACAGAGACATGAATGTCGTTGCTGAGGTAAGTAAACCTCATGGGAGGGTTGATACTCTCTCCGCAGATAGACACACTGCTGATAGCTGTGCCCAAGAGGTCATTAAAGGCCTGGTTCTAGATTTTTATCCAGGACATCTGTAAGCCCAGACACTCGGACTTCTCGCTCAGTCTTTGGAGAGCCCTGATCAGAGCCTCAATTGACTCACAATTGCAGCATCATCCGCAAGGAAGTCATCACCTGCCCTGACTAAGATTCTTCGAGGTATAGATTTGGATATGTATAATGTTTTGATTCCTCTGTAAGCAGGACGTGGGTCACTAGACCATAGATGGTGTGTTACCTAATCACAGATTCCTGTAACAAACGGCTCCTTATCTTCTCTCAAAGCCCTCACAGTCATCGTTTTCTGATTCTGGTACAGACCGGAGTTGCCATGCGCTGTGACTCTTCTCAATATCATCTTTTGAATGTGAGAGGGAAAGTCTTGCCAACATGATTCCTACACAGGACTCTGAATATGTGAGATAGTAATGGTAACTACTGACCCAGCTTGTAGTGTAGAGTAAAAAACATATTTCCCTAAATGCACTGTTCGAACCTCATATTAGTTAAGCGTCCCTAAATTAGGGCTAGCCAAACAAACAAACAGCCTACATTTGTTTTATGTTTTTATATATGGATGGAAAACAAGTTACTGAAAAATATCTCCATTAAAAATGCCTTTAAGGACCAAAATAAAATTTTCTAATTTACAGATCATGGTTACTACAAAACTAGACATTATTACAGCATGCACCACTATAAGTGCTTTGTTATTCATGATTGTTTGGCATATGAGTTTTACTGTTGGAGCATAAATGCTTTAAATAAAATATTGTAGGTTACATGGTAAGTTAGTATTGGTAACTGAAAGAGATTTTTAAGTCAATATAATGCCTATAATAATACAATTTAAAGAAACAAGATAACTAAGTTTGTGATATCTAATCTTCATGGTTACAGTCAAAGTAGGGTTGATCAGATTCTCCTAACTCCACCAGCAGTTTCCAGCTCCTTCTGAGAAATTCCCATGCATATATTTAAATGTATTTATTTAGCATATGCTTAAAGCCAAAGAAACTTGTCAAGTTTAGTTAGGGGTTTGTTCTGAAACAAGTGTTATAGGGCTAGGTTACATAATTTGACTGAAACAAGTGAAAAATGTACTAGCCCTAGTAAATCATGAGCCTCTGCAGATGTTTTAACACTTTCTTTACTAACACTATCCAGCATAAACCCAGCAGTATTGTCCCATGTGAGCCATTTCCTTAATGAATCTTGCAAAATCCTTTCAGTAATGAGCAAGATTAAAGTGTACTTAAAATTCATTTTCGAAAGCAGCTTCCTCTAGACCTGCAGAGGGAAACCAGTCTTTACAGAAGATGTTGATAACTTTATATTTGGAGTATGCAGAGTTGCTGTTTCTCACCTTGATTATTTCATATAATGCTGAAAATCAGTGTATTATGTTCAGATGTTGTGAAAAGAAGACAATATAATTTCTAAACTGCAGAGATGCAACCCTCAGGTTACAAAACTAGATGCTTTCCAAACATTCAGGGCATTCCATGAAAACTGAGAATAGAACAAGAACTGGGACACATTAGTCTGACAGAAAATTAAGGAAAAGAGTTTACCAATGTAGTCAAACAATGTCATTTGCATATAACACTTTAACTGTGAAATTCTCTATCAGCTAAATTTAGTTAAATTATAAAAACCACAGAAATAAATTCAACTTATAGGATGGACACATTCAACAAATTTAGGATTTTAGAGAAGAGATCCTGTTATCTTTTAGCAAAACTCTTTTTGAATCATCTAAAAAATTTCCAGAATTGCATTATCATCACTTGCCCTTTGTTGCTGCCTTCTTGGCTGAGGAGTACCACTCATTTCTAACTTTTGAGTGTCTGACTTCCATTATTATAGGTTTACATTATTGGGTCTTGTTGTTGCACACCATGTGTTAGTATCATGACCGAAGCAAGTCAAGGATGACTTGGATGAAGGAAATGGCCAGGAGATGGACAGAATTCTCAAATTACAGGAAGAAGTATAGTCAATTAACAGGTGGGTCTATATATTAAAGAGGTAAATAAAACCAACATTAAGACCAGAACAATTATCCAGAATCAATATCAGAAGTAAGTAAGTAGTAACAAATGTCCCAAAGTAACTTGGTCTTTTGTACTGTAACTACTCATGAAAAAAACATTTTTTAAGAAGTGATTTTGTTTTTATCGCTAGGGTAAAACTCCTAGTTATTCATGAAGTCACTACTGAATCATGTTTCTGGCTAAATCTGGAATTATTAAGAAACTAAATGGTGTTGCCCACGATTCAGGACACAAAATGGAGACACCTGTGGCAACCACAGATGCTCTAAATGGCAACTTAATGATGCTTAAATCATAATAAAAATGAATAACTCCAAAAATGCTAAAATAAACGCTGCCAAAACTGAATATATAATTCCCACCTATAGTAAACTCATATTTGCAAAATTAAAAGGATTAAAATTGTAACAAATAGGAACACTTTAAATGGTAGTTGATTTCTTTTGTGTTTTGTTATTGGAATATAACATGATTTTTGTTTTCGTTCTCTTTAAATTTTGATTGTAATTATAGTAATGTTATTGCATGGACCCAACCATTTGATGTTTGTTGATGTTTGTTGTTCACATTGGGCATGGCCAGTTTTTGTTTGGTTGCTATGATGCTGTTTGGTTGCTAGGCACATAATAATGTGCCATGTAACCCATGACATCATGGCAACCATACTATATTAGATGGTCACTCATATTGAGAAAGCATCCTAACTTTTATTGTAAAGACTCGCTATATAAAAAAAAAAAATTCTAGTTTTCAATTCCCTTTTTTTTTACTTTTGACTTTGTTTGCAGTTTTATTTTGGTGCTTTTAAAGATATTACATGTAACAAATCTCAGCTCCAACTCAAATAATTTTTTTGATGAATCCATTTAGAAATGTTTCCTTGTCTCTAGCAATTTTGAAAAATAAATCTAGCATGTCTATTTGTAGGTTTCTTTTTGAACAGCAAATAAAACTCTGTGACTGCCAGCAGTCACATTTAATCTCACAACTCACCAATGAGTGATGATCAGCTGGTAGCTTGGCACTTTCTTTACCTAAACATTTTAAACATATAGCCTTAGATTAGATTAACCAACAAAAAGTTGATCTCTGACCACTACCCTAATGTAACCTGATAGCAGATCTGCTTATGAGCCACCATGCTTTCAAACATTTTAAACAATTCATTCTCCTCGATCAGTCTCTTCCATATGATTACATCATTAGCCACTCAAGCTTTGCGATCTACCCAGAAACACATAGCTGGGACTCTTTCACATTACGTACAGTACCTATCATCTACATTGGAACAGTTGTTAGGTTTATACATAAAAACTACATTTAGATTTTTGCTTAGAGCAATTCAAAGTTTCAATTAGAAAAAATTTCTGTCTGTTAATTTTTGACATTGAAGATGTCCCACTTAAAGGTTTTGTTTCTTTCCTAGTATATATATAACCACAGGGAACTCCAGTGGGCTACAACTTGCCTTAGCTGCCTGAAAAGCTTGCATATTGTAATGTGTTCAGTTAGCCAATAAAAGGTGTCATTTTTCTTTACTTCTCATTTTATCCATAATGGTTACTACATCACCATACTCCTCCAGCCTATGACTGTAATAAAACCTTAATCATAACATATTGATAAGACAGATAATAACAAATACGCTCTGTAGCATGCAGATAATTTCACTTAACTAAGGCATGTGCAAACCAGTTCACTTTTATTTAAAAACATTGCAAGTGCACTCAATCTGTCCTGCACAATTGTGTTTTACAGACCTAATCATTTGCAGGGCATTAAAACACCACTGTGGCTTCTCTATTGTTAAAAGAGAAGGTGTAAATACTAGCAGATTTATAGTGTCTGAAAAAGTGTCTTCCATCAACAACTTTAGTGATGAGGTTTTCAAGCTGACAAATTTAGCACCTATGTACAACAAAGACTCACTTTGCAAGATTGTCTGTCACTTAACTGTTGAATGTAATTGTTTCTCTGGATATATTCTTTTGAAAGTAGTGATATGTTCTATTAGATTGAAGCAAAAACACAATATGCTACTTTTTATTTTTTTCTATTACTTTTTTGAAATATAGAGGTTACTTTCAACCTGACAGTACATTAATTACACTCATCAAAGCTTAATATCAACAGTATATTGTGTATATTACTGTAAGTTCTCATGTTTTTTCTGCAAAATGTCAATGTTTAACAAGGTAGGAAGAAAGAAGTTAAAAAAAGAATAACCTTACCTGGTAATTGTCTCGGCAGCCCTGCACTTCTGGAATCAATATGCTTGATCAAGGTAATGTTATGGTAATGTTATGTTCATAGATCTGAAGGATAGTGATATTTTAAAGAAAGAATCTTGATGGTGGGCTAATTTGCCTAGAACAACAGTTCCTTGGAGTGAGCCTGCTGAAGCATTATGAAGAAAATAGTTTGTTGACTTTAAGGGCAATTGTTAACATCATTTAATTGTTTAACACCATTGTTTAACCAATTGTTTAACGTCATTGTGGCATTATTATGATTCCGTGTACGCAATCTGCACAGAGGTGTTGAGCTGTGGTTACGATTTTCTCTTCAGAAAATATATTTCACTACTTACCTGTCCTATCATATTCCTAGGCAATTATTTCTTCTTTTTCTTATACCGCTAAATAATTCTAATCTAAAGTTCCCAGTCTTTCAATTGCCTTGTCAGTAATCACAAAAAACATGTATTTAAGTTGATTGATTATTTCTCCAAGTACAATCGGATCCTGGTTGGCTCATCCCTGACAGTTCCACTGGAATGAATTCATGTTTTGTACATCTTCATACAAATAATAAATGAATAAATAATGAAGGCAGTTTTTTCATCAAAAATTATTCAAGGTTTACTTGTCACTATGTGTGCCTTTCAGATGAAAATTAACTAAATTGACCAAAACAGTTGTTTTTAGTTTAAAATTTAGGTTTATATTGATAATTTAAATGGTCAGGGTTCAATATTTTACAGACTTCTTCCAAAATTTCATAAATGATGCTTACAAGGAATTGCGTGTTTTATTTAGTCTGGCTGAGCTCTCAGTCTCCACAATATTTTGCACCAGGATGTGCTAACAAAGAGGGGTTAGATCTACTGCTAAACCCATTGGATAACATTGTGCAGATGCTAAATAACATTTAAACTGGAAGAAGGTGTTCACGATATGCTTCACAAATAAATGAAATGAAGATTTTAATGTGAACATTTACCTGATTGTTAATGCATTCCTCAGAGGTCTTAACATTATCTGCTGTTTGACTTATTAGAACTGACAGCGATCAATAAATTGTAATGAGAAGTCTGATTGTCGGTAGAAGTTAATCAGTTTGTGTAACTTTGCATGTCAGGTAATGTCCTCTATGTGTAATAGTGAAAGAGGCTTACATCTAGGGGCTCGTCATTTAAAGACAATGTTGCAGGTTGCATTGGAGCTTATTGTCTGTGAAAAACGTACAAGTAAGTTTGTCATTTTTTAAGTTTCTAACAGCACTGAAGAGGATCTGTGTCAATAAGTTAAAGTTAAATCAACTGAAAATATAATTTATTTATTATGTTACTAGAGGTGCATAAAATGTCATGCACAACATTTACAGAAATATCTTTTAAAAGACATATTTTTGAAACCAAAGCCATAGTTCCTGACAGTGTAAATATGTTTTATCTACTTTATCGATTTTCTTTTATATGGACAAGAGGCGGGACGAAGCAGCCTCATTTACTGTTGGTCACCAATGCATGAAATATAAAGAAGGTCTTTGAAAGTGCAATATGATAAGATTGAAACCTCAAGATAGCATACCACCGTTGCTATTGTGTTACTTGCTACATTTCAAAATGTAAAGAACAGAAAATATAACCTAATTTTAAACTATTTAAATAATTCATGAGAAAAAAAAATCATTTTGGTGGTTTAGATGGAACATTGCAAGCATTAAATGCAGTAGGGAGGGTTTATTAGGTATGCTAGATGGCTTTTGACATTGAATGTCTGCTTATTAAGTTTGTTTGATTGGTTTTGATGTTGAATGCTTTTTTATTGAAACTGGTGGGGGAAACTTAACTTATTAAATATATCATTTTGTGCAAGCTTTAGATATAAAAATAGTTTAAGGTATCGACCAAGGACCTGACAAGCATTATAATGAGCCCATATGTCAAAAAGGGTGAACTTAACCTTTGATGCAGTCAATTATGAATTTCATTTATAGTCCCTTTTGTATTTACCCACACAAGGAACTTTATAAATAGGCATACTATACTAACTATAATACAATAACATTGATAAAGAAGAACATTTACATCTTAATTTAAACGCAAGATTAATAAAAGGAAATTTTTTGAAACTCTGTCAAAAAGCATGCAAACATCATAACATTAAATGCAAGAAGTAAAAAAATGAAACAAATGAACATAAGGATTGGTTGTCAACACCATACACTCAGTGTTATTATATCAAGGCATACATGTGGCATCCCAACTTAAGTCATTCTGTTAGTGGATACTGAGCTGTGGATATGCTGGGCCAGTTTTAGGACAACTAGTGCCTTTGGGAATGGTAATAGAATCCAGTACTTCTGTTTCAGGGGTTGTCTGAAGTGTTTAAATTTACAGATGAATTGCAACAGATACACACTGACTTTTATTCGTAATTAATGTATTTACATGCCAAGTGTACAAAGTTCAATGAAATGGTAGGAAAACAAATTATCCTTGTTCCTTCTTTTATTTTCCATTAGGTAAACAGAAGCCCCTAGTTTTTATGTATTTAATTAACTGAATTATCTATGTATTTATTTTGCAGTCAGTTTTAGTGGCACTATGGTTTTTGTATTATTTGGTGGGCTGTAGTGAATTATAAATCATAAAGGTACATTTTTATTACTTCATTGCAAACAGCTTTATTTGTCTTTATTTATTTTTCTTATCTCATTTTCTATAGTACCTCACAAAAATAAATAAACTATGTATCCTCCAGTTATTGAAGCTATCTACGCCTCAAGAAAAAACTGTAACCTTGCTTATTGTATTTGGACAACAAATTCTAAAGTATGCCTGTTTGCATATTGTGTCAGAAGCATCTGACTTAAATCCGGATTTGAGCTTCTAACAGGTCAAAAGATATTATAGTGGGACATTTGGCAAGAAAAATAGCAAAACAAGTAGGAAAATAACACTAAAATAATAGAAGTCCCTAGAAGAAGGTTTGTGTGAGTGACTTTGAATATAGGCATATGTGTGTACTGTGATAGACTGGTAGCCCCTGCAGAACTGGTCCTTATGGGTTAGAAAATGGATTGACTTCAGTTTATAAGACATCCTTTTATTACATATTTACAAAAGTGCAATAAAACACTGTGATGCATACAAAAACAGTATTTTATATGAACACAGAAACATGCACGTACTCTATATGTCAACAGCCTATCAGTATATGGGGTAGCTGTACAAAAACATACCTAAACACATGTAATTTCAGTGCAGCCTCAGCTTCCTGAGTACTGTATAAAATATTGTAATCTAAAATTAATCTAAAAGCATGCTATGAAAGTCATTACTGAGCTTGTGATTATTCAAAGAGTCTTACTGGGTGTAAAGAAAATGGGGGAATGCAAATGCTCTGTTGGAAGCAATCAGGCCCTCTGCAATGATTACATTCTGTGATAATACTGCAATCAAACCTGCCTTCTAACTTAACAGCTCATACTATGAATATGCTGCAGGACCTTTCTGCAAATCTCTGTATAGTATACATGTCTTTTCAAGGGCAAGAATTCTTGCCACTTTCATTGGGCCAGAAATTGCTGAGCAGCTGAATTATTATGCCATTAAAGACAAATTCTTAAAAGTGTCAAGAATACACTGTATGTGCACATAGTTTGAATCTAATTTTTTCTTTTTGTTCTGGTTTTATTTCAAAATGCATGTTTTAAGTATTAACCTTTCTCATATTATCCCTTTATGATAATAAAGTGAGGATATCTGGAAAAAAAGTGGATGATTTTACAAATTTCATAAATGTGCTAATATTCTATCAAGGATAAAAAGCTAGATGGTAAAGTATACATATCATCTTTCTGTCTGTCTAAGTCTTTTGTGAAAGTTTAAGACTTTGGAACAGGACTTAGGTCTCCTCAACTTTAAATAAGAAGAACACAGGAGAATGTGTGCTCTAGAGCTTTCCTATTTAACTTATACAGTATACTGTGATCGACAGTTATAAAAAAGCAAAACTATCATGAAATGGTTAATGTGAATGCAAGTAAAGAAATATCAGTGAGTAGAAATTACTACCAAACACACTCCGGAACCTGTCAATTTAGTCATGTATCTCACCATGAAATCATGCCTGTGGACTATAGGAGGAAATTACATTTACACAGGGAAGACAACCAAAGATCACACTGTATGCAATGCTATTAGAGTCGAATTTGCACCAAGCTATTAATGATCATTTTTTTACATTTCAAAAACAGTAACAAACAGCAGGAAGCTGAAAATGCTGAGAACCTTACTGATTAATTATACATTATTTAATTATGTGCTGTAACCAGTAGGCGGGGCCCCACTAAGCCCTAAACCCCAGACCCAATAATACCCAACACAGTCACGGGATCAACATAATAGATTTTTAATGGACTGCCATTGCTAGGTTTTATTTATGCTAATCAGTTTGGAACTGTTTTTTCTTTCTGTCTATTTATGTGTATTCTTTATGTAATTAGTATTTTGTAAACTTTGTAATTTTATTTACCTCTGGACTTGTTACAAAATACTTGGTGAAGAATGCTATAGTTCTGCCACCTGAAGGTAAAAACAGATATTCTTTTAAATGAAGCACCAGGAGAAGAAACATAGTCAAAAAAACAGAAATCAGCAAACCATGATGTCTAAAAGGTGTCATTTACACCTCAACAAAAATTCTTTGTCAGGAAAACACAAGCAAGAGAATCATCAACCAGAAAAAACAAAGAAAAACGACCTTTATATATTTTTTTAAATGTATCTGCAACCTCAGACCACCAGGAATGCTGACCGTTACACATTTGACCCAATGGATTTCACATTTCATATGCCTTGGTTTGCAACTGCATAGCAACCATCAACAAAAATTCCTAAAAATGGCTGCACCTAAAGAAAGACATTGTCATTTTTAACCCCCAAAAACAAAGACTTCTGAAAACAACTACTTTTATATCCGCAGCCAAGCTCATAATATTACAGAACAGAGAAATAAAAAAATGCAATGCAGTAAAGTGAAGACACAAATACATGCACAGACACATTTATTTATTTTCTCATTATTTAGTTACTTTAACAAATATTGTTTGTTACAAGATGCACTTTGAATGCTGTGGACTGCTTATAATCAGTCCTCTTGCCAATGAAGATAGAGCTAAACACTTTTTTAAGATTTGCTTCAACATCTGTGGCATTTTTATGGTGCCAACCAGGGCCGTCTTAACAGTCATCGGGCAAGGCAGTGTGCTGGGGCCCCTGTTTTTATAGCAAAACAGAAAAATATATAGGCATCAGAAACATCGTGGGCACCTATGCTACTGGGGCCCCTGGCCACTGCCCTTTGTACCCATACATTAACTCTTTCAGGGCTGATGTCGACTTTTGCCAAAAGGAGGAGTTGTCGATGGTAATCAACTATAAACTGTGACAAAACCAACCGTTATGTTTTAGTTGGACTCTTGTTGCTAGAAGGAAAGTTAGATTCATTGGTTTGACCGAGATCTCCTGTACTCACATGAGTAGCAAGGCGCAAACAACGGCAAAAATGGCACTGACATTTGGCGAGAGATCAAAGCGAGTGCGTAAAGCAAAATACTTTGTGGAGACGTTTTGACCCCCGTGACCCTGTGTTTGGATTCAGCGGGTTGGATAATGGATGGATGGATGGATGGATGGATGGAGTATGACTTGTCGGACTCAGATTTTGATACAAGTGATTGAAAACGAGTGTGAGGTTCCAGCTTCAGCTGATTGGTCCCCAGCTAGTCGTTGCACTGACAATGTTCACCAGGGAGGACTACCACTTAACAATGATAAGGAGGTAGAAACCAGATTGCAATGCACCGCAACTTTGTTCCAGGCACACAGACAGCCTACCACACATTCTTGGCAAACTGGCAGTCACAGCATGCAGCAACAGAGGTTTTATGTTGATTTCTGTGTGAAACCATTGCTTTTCAGAAACTATGTTTTTTGAAATAAATATTCAGCCCTCAAAGAGTTAAGAAGGCCCTGACAGCGACTCTCTGTTAAGTTCCACTTTGAGCAGCACCAAAGATTCTGATGCGTTAAACTACTCATAACTTCTGCCATATGATTTAAAGAACTTTATTACAAAACATAAGAAAATTAAAGAAATTAATAAACTTATTAAACTTAGCCTTATATATTTCCAAAATGCCAGTTCCTTTACTGTAAACCTATGCAATTATATTGAGCTAAAACTGCTCAATAGCAATCACCTGACCCAACCTCCTTTACAGAATTAAAGCTAGAAGCAGGATGGACTAATGGAGCACCTACTTATTGTACACAAAGGCATAGCAAATCAACTGCTACTTATACTTTAATAGAGGCCTTTACATAGTATTATACAAATGGCTCTTAAAATTGTTATTTAATTACAAGATGACTGTCTCCAGTTGTTAAGACTGTTACGTTCAACTGTAATCAGAGCATTAATATGACACAGGGGCGACTCGCTTTGGCTACTTAAAGAATTTCTTTCTTTTTCTAAGCTTGTGAACACGTTACTTTTGAACATGCATAAAGCACAGTGAAATTTAATTTTCATGGGGACCTCAGTTTTTCACTACACAGTCCCTTCACGGAGTTTGCACGCGCGTCCAGTGTAAACAAAAGTCTACATTATACTCATTTTCAGGCAGAAAGTGGACAGAGATTGTTTTCAATTAAAAACATTATGTGACCGGAAACACATACTGTACAGTAAATGATTGAATAAATTGGATATTCTGAAAAAAGACATACCCTTTTCCAGTCATTTAACAGCCTATTAACCAATAAAACAATTTGATTAATTTTTTTTTTTTTTTTTGTCGATGAAAGTAAAAAAGTCTTTGAATGATTGTTTATGAGTTCGTTATCTCTGTTGGAGTGCATAAGTCCATTTGAGGATTCAGGAGACACTCCCAATGAGTATGTGAGTGACACTAGATTTATTTTTTCAGAATGAGAAAGTTAGCAGCATTATCTGTTGAATACCAGTATGAAGAGGTGAAATAAATACAATACAATTTATTTTTGTATAGCCCAAAATCACACAAGAAGTGCCGCAATGGGCTTTAACAGACACTGCCTCTTGACAGCCCCCAGCCTTGACTCTCTAAGAAGACAAGGAAAAACTCCCAAAAAAAAACCTTGTAGGTAAAAAAATGGAAGAAACCTTGGGAAAGGCAGTTCAAAGAGGGACCCCTTCCAGGTAGGTTAGGCGTGCAGTGGGTGTCAAAAAGAAGGGGGTCAATACAATACAATACACAGAACAGAACAAATCCTCAATACAATATAAAAATATAAATTTTAGAAGTACGGAGCAGAATTTAACAGTAGATGATATCACATAAAATGATTTGGATTTGTTTAGACATACAAATACAAAATAAACATCAAGAATGTTTGGCAGAATAGTTTTAATGGTTGCATGGGTATTTAAATTTACATAGATACATAAATATCTTTCTATACATTTCATTCCATAGAGAGATTACACAGATTTTTAACTAAATTTTTTCTAACAAATTAAGGGGATTGATTTAAACACAATTGCTATTACATTTATCAAAGTAAAGGTGACTACTCTGTGTAAAGGATTGCGGCCACACAATCAAGTTGCTCATGTAATTTACTTCAAATAAACCTTAAAGATAAAAGCTTTTTTTTAACCTGCTAGTCTGAGGTTTGATGCCAGAAGTATTGTCTGCCTGACCAAACAAATGAGAAGAGCTTGTGCCTTTTATTGTGGGAGAATGGAGTGGAATCCCATGAATAGCAGAGGGGTTATTTCAGCATGGTTTAGAGTAGAGTTCATCACAGAAAGCTAAGTCAGCTTCCTGCTATCTCTGTGCAGATCGCATAACCCTTTGAATGGATTCTCTGTTTGGTGTGGTTGCATTACAATTCCACAAGCTATCATGTGTACCAATAAATACTTATGAGCACTCTTGTGCTAATCCTAGTTTTGTTTTCAGGCACCTAATAAAACAGAGGCATATGTTTACCTTTTTAATTAATGACCTCAGTGCGCTGAGTCTAACTCAGTTCATTTCATACCTGTAACCAGAGGAACTGGCAGCAGTTGACAGTGTTCACCATTGCTCCATTACAGCTAAGTAGGATGTGGTTCACAAGGACAGGGAGAGATGAAGGCAGGAAATCAGTCACATTTGTTTTTAAATGCAGTCTTTTTAATTGAAAGTCTTTACGGAAACATATAAAGCACATGGCAGTCAATAATTATGACATATGAGTGGTTGTTTATTGATAATGCCAGTAATAAAATGCTGATAGTATTCTGATAAAAATTCTGGATGGCGGTGCAGTGGTTAGTAATACTGTCTCAAAGCTCCAGAGTCCTGCTTTCAAATCTAGGCCTGGAGTTTTCACATTCTCCTCATGTCCATATGGCCTATTTCTGGGTACTCAGCTTTATTGCCATGCATAACAATTTACAGGGTGAATTGTACATTGGATTGTATATTGGGTTGGCCCTGTGTGGGCAACTGTGAGTATGTACATGGAAATGTGACCTTTCATGAACCAAAGCCACAGTCGTGGTTATTTCCTGCTTTGTGTGCAAATGTTTCCAGGATAGACTATGGCATTCTGTGACCAATTAATTAAATGTGAAGAAGGAAAAAATGTTTAGAGTTCCAACTGTATGCGTCAGGCACTGCTAATAAATAATTTGTCAAATAATAAACACATACTGTGGATCAGTTTTTACAACATGCTGATATCTGCAGTGCATAGCATGGTCATAGTGAGAGCAGTCTGGAAAATCAAATGGTGTTGTAACACTTTTGTCATTTTTAGGCAGATAACTTCAGGGCAAAGCAGTATCAGAATAATCTGCAAGTGTCCATTTAAACGTGCAGCCCGTGACATAGAAGTCATCCAGGAAAATGTCAAAAAGTTTCACAATAGCCCAGAATATAAAAAGCCATCAGACCAGAACCAATTAAACTGTAGAAAACAACAGATAGATAGATAGATAGATAGATAGATAGATAGATAGATAGATAGATAGATAGATAGATAGATAGATAGATAGATAGATAGATAGATAGATAGATAGATAGATAGATAGATAGATAGATAGATTGATTTTTATTTTTCACCAGGGGGAAATTTGGCTTTTTTCCGGAAGCTCTTTAAATAAATAAATACATTAATAGGTAGAAAAATAAATAAATATATATAATTATACACTCACACTTTGGTCTGAAGACCAAAATGACTATAAAGTAAGAAAATTAAAAAGTAAGAAAAGTTCTGACAGTCACAGTGAGGCGTTATGCAGATGTATTGCTGTTGGTATAAAGGAACCCCAGTAGCGTTTCTTGACACACTTCTGCTGAATAATTCATTGGCTAAAAGTATTCAGTGTTTATGTGTCAGAGAGAGGATGTGCAACATTATTCATAATGACACTCAGTTATGTTTTAAATTTCTCCTTCGTTACTACCTGCTGGTGGTTCAAAGTGCATCCTATAACTGAGCTACCCTTTCAATTAGCTTGTTAATTCAATGGGCCTCTCTTGAAGTGATGTTAGCAGCCCAGCACATCACAGCATTGAAAATCACACTTGCCATCACAAAGTTGTAGAAGATGTGAAAGATGTCACTTCCCACATTAAAGGAACACAGTCTTTTAAGAAAAAAGTGCCTGCTTTGCCCTTTCTTATATAGTTTCTCTGTGTTCTGAGACCAGTTCAATCTGTCATTAATGTGGACCACCAAGTACTTGTACGAATGGACCACCTCTACATCCACTCCTTGAACAGTGACCAGACATAGAGGCTCTTTGGTGCAGAGAATGTCAATAAACAGTTCCTTGGTTTTGCTGATGTTGAGATGCAGACAATTCTCTTTGCACAAAGAAACAGAATTATCCACCTTCCAGTTAAGAAGACTGTTGAAATGAGTAATTTCTTAATTACTCCAATAATGCTATATTTTGAAACTGCATTATAAAGTAATATAATTTGCCAATAGTGGTTAAGTCAGTTAGCATCTTTAATGAGAGTGGGTGCAACTGTGATATAATAATACCGACTATCAGTGTTTGTCCCTGCCTTGTACCAAATGTTATCAGGATCCTACACTCTGATACTCTTTAATTGAAAATGAGCAAATTTATAGACACATGAAAAAAGTACCATCAGGATGTCTAGATATGTCTTTGCTAAGTATATAGTAATTAAATCTATTTTGTTTTATGTCAGTGCATAGCTGAAAAGAATTGATGTTACTCAATCAACTAATGCTAGTAATCTATATATAAAATGTTAAGGTCTGATTGTCTGTCAGGCAATTACTCATGAAGTACTGTGGCAAGAACCTTGATGGCAAAATAGCTTATGGCATGATATGTTCTGGAAATTCAAACAATATGCCCTCAGCAAAGCATCCTGTGGTTTTGTGTTTCCAACGACAAAGTGATCAAGAAGTTACATGGCAGAAAGAAAATTCGCTGAGCATCAAGCAAATTGCAGAAGCTGATTACATGACGAAGAACACTGTAATAGGAAGAATAAGAATGGTGCAATATGCTGAGGGTCAAGCACATCACATAAAGCATGAAGACTGAAATGCATAAGCAGACAAGACGGTGAGACACACAGACAAGCAAGAAGTAATCCCGAATATAGCCTAATATGTTCTGGAAAATCAGAACATTTTAGGGCACTTTACTGGTGGGCACAGAAGTTTATTGTAATAAAAGCACATTTACCCACAAACCTATCTATTCATAATCCCCAAGGACATGGTACATGCGTGTTCAGAATTCATAATGAAGTATAAGTATTGTGTTTGATGATCATCAAACATGACAAAGAACTCCACATTAGGAAGAAGAAAAAAGAGTAGTGACATTGACGGAGCATTAAGCATTTAAGAAAGAACAATTGAGCAGCAGGCAGACATGAAGGTTCAGAGGAATGCAAGACAAAATCCAGCATGCAGAATGCATGAATAAGAACAAGAGAAAAATGTATGAAAAAATGAGCACTATTTAGTAAACTTATATCATTAATGTCATCACATTTTAATGGTGAAAACAAAAATATGTGTTGCCAAAATAGAAAAGTTCATCTTGCTCTATATGAGTCACCTTTATTTTAGGACCATGTGTCCCCATGTTTCACTATTTAATGTAATTTCAAAAGGTTTCTACCTTGTTGTCCTTACCTTTCTCTGTAATTAGGATTTCCAGCCCTTAGATGTATACCAAGGTAACTGCAATATGCTCATCCTAAGAAACCAAATAACAGAATTTAATGATAAAAATTTTAGAAATATGAAAACTGCTCATATTTTGAAAAGAATGATGTGATGCAAGACAGATGAGACAAATCAACATATACCACAAAAAAGACTGACTGATCTTAGTTTGCTTTCAGGTTTTCTGGATTTTCTTGTTTTTGTCAGCTCTTAATGTTAGCATTTCAATTTTGGAATTGTACTTTACAAGTACATTTACATTTATTTCCTTAGCAAACACTTTTATCCAAAGCCACTTACAAACAAAGTCAATATAATTGAGTAACATCAGACCAGGGGACTGTTTGGGAACAAGTGTTACAGGAGAAGGGTACAAAATTGATTACCACAAGTGAAGTTCTCAAAATAAATTTAAACTAGTTACAATTCCCCCAATTTACAAAACCTAACCGTTAACATCACTTAGACAGAAATTCATCAAACAAGGGAGTCTTTAACATGCTTCTTAAACACATTGAGGGTTTCAGAATTTCAAATGGAGGTGGGGGGCTTGTTCCACCAACCAGGAGCTACATTTGAAAAGAGTCTGTACTGAGATTTGATACCACGCAGAGGTAGCATCTACAGATACCGTTCAACGGCAGACCTGAGTGCTCAACAAGGAGCATAGGACCTCACAAGTTAGGTCATCTTGCTCAAATGCAGAGCCTTGGGTGAATGAGGGCTAAACTCTTATGTTACGCTTCAAACCTTTTGTTTCTAATTTAGTCAAATGCTTATAAAAGCTAGAAATGTGCCTAGTCAGGAACTTGTCACACAGTAAAAAGCAAATATGAGAAAGGTAGTCTTTAGCTGGCTGTTTACTAGCTACTTAGATTTCTCATTTTGCCGGAAATAAACAATTTTATGATACTAAGTCATTAAAGATTATGTTCAATACTGCGTAGAGTTGAGTGTTGTTGTTCTGGGCTTGAGCAGAAAAATTTGTTTAGAGTGGAGTGCACCCTTTGTGTTTCCCTGTGGGGGTCTTAGTCTGTAGTGTGGCATTGTCTTTCTCAGCCGACTGATCTTTGGTTTGTCTTCTGCAACTTCTTAGAGAAAAGATCAATTATTTGTGGCCCAAGAATTTGGTCACTAAAGCTTTCTTCTTGAAATAATGCTTTTATTCAGTCTTCTCAAATCAAGCTCTGTCACTAGCTCATGCTTTCAGAATTGGACTTCAGAGCTACTTCAGGGAGTCCAGCTCCAAGATTCTATGGAAAGTAGCTTCCATGATCAAAGAAGAGTGCTTTCTTTCTCCCAAAACAGTGGGTTAGCCAGCTCCAAAGAACCAGAAGAGATGCCTACATCTAGCTTTAATGGAAGGCTTGTCCTCTGGTGATTGGATTAAGGTCTCTTCCATTACATATCCTGTGCTTGTTTGTAGGTGCTTTAGTGTGTCCATCAGAGGCAGACAGGGTTTATCCTCCAGTTGCAAGCTTAAAATGAATGTCCTTATGGGCAACTTTTCAGCTGAAGGAGTCTCTGAAGACGTGTCAGCTTATCTTTGATTAAAATCTTTGTTATAAAAAGAAGAATGAAGCTGAACAAAATGTTGTTAGAGCTGCAGTTTAACCAGTCATTTTATTATTCACTCAGGGAAGAAGGTGGGGTGGTACAGCTGGATTTCTGCTTTTACTGCTGAGGCCTCGCTCTTGTTATAAGTGTTGTGAGCCATTGAAATTATAATAAAATGGGACTCCTATCATTAAAGACTAATTTGTTGTGGAAGATGTTTAAAATGTTTCGTATTGTAAATCATAATTAATAAAACCTGCACCAGACACAAAAAATGGCAGCACCCATGGAAAAACACAAGTTTCTGATTATTTAACCTGTGCTTCAATTGTTTGTACCTTTCAATTTTATAACTTGCCTTTTCTTTTAATTTTTTATTTAATTATATTTTCACAACTTCACTTGCCCTATCACTTATTACTTTCACAAGTTTTACAAGTTTTCAGTAATCATCTCATTGAGTGTGCATCCCAACATTACATTACATACACTATATGCATAGAGTGGGAGAATGTCAAGGTTCACTAAATATTTTTTACAAGATAAAAATTAGTTAAAGTTAAATGTTGAAGAATCATTGTATTTTATTTTATTCTACCTGAATTCTATAGTACTTTCCAAAGTAATTCACATTCACATTTCACTTCTGACACTTCTCTGTTAGCTAAAGAACATCATTTTGTGGGATATTCTTGTGTAATTATCTTTAAGGACAGCCATAAGTATGAGAAAAAAGAAAATTGAAAGAGTAGTTCTGTATCATGAAAACAAGTTACACCTGAAACTAAACTCCCTAAATTGCCAATAATTTGTGGCTAAGTAGGACTGCCATTTAGGTCATTTCTTCATTCACAGAAGACTAAAACCTCATAAGACAAAAATCAAAGCAACAACTAAAGATACTGACAGCCCTAATATATTTAATGCACATGAAAATCAACCCTGATGTCTTATTTCCAATAGCTATAAGCACAGAACAGTTCTGATTTAAAACAACATTAAGAATATTTGAGTAGGTTATTAGTTTAAATTGTGTGTGGTCACAGTGCTCGAGTATCATCAGGAAGATAAACCTGTAACCTATGGTTCCTGTACTCTGACATAGCCAGAGAGCCACTTTGCTTTAGATGTGAAAGAATTACTGGCAGTTTTACGATTACATTTGGATAATCCTATTTTAGCAGAAAATAACCCTTGGGGCAATAGTCACAATTCAAAACACACCAATTCATACTGGTTCTTCACAGTTTCAACACATAATGTTCCAACTGCATAAATTAAGCTCAACAATGACCTACAAGATGGGAGACACTTTTTTCTTCCTTAAAACAACATATATTAACTGACAGCCAAAAATAATAATAATTTCAGTAATAATAATAATAAACCATTACATTTATAGAGTGCTTTTCTCTCTACTCAAAGTGATTCAGTGGGTGGGAAGCCACTTCAGCCATCACTAGGTGTGCTGCATCCACCTGGGTGATACGACAGCAGTCCCTCTGCACCAGAACGCTCACCACACATTAACTGGCAGATGGTGAAGTGGTGAGAGAGAAAGCCAATTAGAGATAGGGGAGGGTGCCAGAATGACTAGGGTGTGGTGGGCAATTTTAGCCAGGACATCAAATTAACTCTGAATCAATAAAACATATCTCTTTATAACATTTTGCAGATAAAACACTGTAGTTTCCATTCACTGTGCTTTAGCATTCAAGGACTTCCAAGCTCATGATTGTCTAGTTGCAGATGTGCTTATTGTGCTTAGAAATGAACTCTGAGATGCAAATAAAAACTGAAGGATCAAAACTGGTCATTTTACCCTCTTAACCACCTGAACACTTCATAATTCTGCCCACACAGTTTCCTTATAATAATGAAAAAAGAAAGAAAGAGAATGTAACGTCATGTACTGTCCTTAAATGAAATATTGAAAATGCCAGGCACTTGTCTGTCTTTCATTTCTGATTGGATGAGTAATAATTTCCTCAAGCTAAATTGAGAAAAAAATGAAATCTTAGTCATTAGTAAAAAAGGAAACATTGAGGGTATTAGAAATAAACTTGATTCATCACAATTAAAAGTCAAGGCAGAAATAAAGAATTTAGGTGTAATCATGGACCCTGACCTAAACTTTATAGGTCATATTAACTTTATTACTAACACTGCATTTTTTAATTTAAAGAGCATTGCAAATGTTTGTGATGGTGCGGATCAACCTCATGTTACCGGGTCCTTCTGGGGAAAGTCTTGAACCTGCGGCCACCGATAACATACCCGTGGGATGACCCAGTAGATGAGGACAAACACACACATAGCGAGGGGTAGGTGTAAGTTCAAAGTTCTTTTATTAAAACAAAGTCAAAACAAACATGTGTTCCTAATAAATAGTGCAGTTAAAAAATTAAAATAGAAGCAAATCTCGCGAGGTTAAAATATTTACAAAAGCTGTTCAGTAAAAACAAAGTTAAAATCCATGGCAGGTAAAAACTGTCTAAAAATGCGCAGTTAAGGATGTGTGAGCCCAGGTGCTTCCTTCTCAACACAGACAGCACCCTGACTCACCCTCAGCAAATCAATCAACACTACAACAGGCACAGCCAACCCTTAATGCTGTCTCTCGACATAACTGCTTCCTTCAGTGCATCTGCTGTGCCATTACAAACCATGACCCACTCCCTTCGTCTCTCCCTGAACTTACATGGAGGCCCACTACGAGGAATCGGGTTACTCTAGCTACCCATAATGATCATCCGAATCTACCCTCTTCTGCCCTCACTGACTATCCGTCCTCCGTTCTCCTTAGGACTCTTCTTCCTGGCTGCCTGCCTCCATTCTCTTGAACTGGCTCAATCACCTCCTGCCACCTTTGTTCTTACTCCACTTATTTCAACCTCCGTCTCTTTATAATATTCCTTCTCTCACAAATGTTCATTCTCTTGCTATCAATCTTTTTCCAATCTCCAATCTGATCTCTTCATACTTGCTCCCCCTTATATGACTTTGTGGGCGCAGTGCCTCAGTGTCACACTGTAGAAAGCCAATGAAGCAATTAAGACAGACCACACCCTCATGTGCAGGTGCATCTTGCCTCAACTAGCTGATCATTCAGTTATTAATTTTTTTAAAATGGACCACTAATATGTTAAGCCACAGACTTGCTATACCACATACCTCCTCACTTAAGTCGCTAGTTGCATGAGAAGATTCCACACCTCAACCAACAAAGTGGAACTGGTGGGCTACGTCCGTGGCATGGCCCTACACTGCACTAAAATAAAACAATGAAAGCACTAAAACAAAACCCCTTAAGATGAAAACCGAAGCCCCATTGTATAATCAGAACATTAAAAGAATAAGAACTTTAAAATGAAAAGTAAAAACAGCAATACATAAATGCCCATTAAAAAGTTCAATTCTTAAAAGTCCTCTTCCAGCTTGGGTCCATAGGTTTTTTTTGGAAGTCACACACCAAACCCAAATGTGAAGGTGGCAGGTTCAAGAGGCTCCTAGAAGGACCCAGTAGCGTGGTGCCGACTTGCACCATCACAAAGTTAGAGCTCTTATAACATTGCAAGATAATGAGAAATTAAGTCAAGCTTTTGTTTTAAATCAGCTATATTAATGTACCACACTCCTAACTGGTCTACCTAATAAGACATCAATCATTTGCAGTTAGTCCAGAATGCTGCAGCAAGTATCCAGAAAAAGAAAATCTGAGCACATCTCACCAGTTTTACTGTTATTGTATTGGTTACAAAGTGTCTTTTAGAATTGACTTTATTATACTACTAATGGTATTGTAAAAGATGCCCGGATACAGACAGACACTGAGACAGCCAGAAGTCCAAACACACATTTAATTATTTGTCTGCACCTACACACACAATACAGTGCACCAAACACTCCCATTAGACTCAATCCTTTTTATTTCTCTTTTCTTCTTCACTGCCGCCCTTACTACTCCACTTGCAAGCTCCATCCTCTGCCTCCCGACTCCAGCTCTCTGAGTGGAGTGTGGCAGCCCCTTTTATAGTGCACCCGGAACAGATCTTGTTTCCGTAGCTGTCCAGGCACCCCAAGCCCGTGGCCCCGATGCAACCCAGGGGGCTGCCCTCTCATGTCACGGGGTATAAATTGCCCTTCTCCTGGTCCCCTGCTCCTTCAGGTCTCCCGGTAGGGCACGATCCCCGGCTGTCCATCACAGTATATAAAAGTTAAAATAATCTTCCTCCTTGATATATTTTGGAGTGAATATCCCCATACATTCCAAGTCGTAACCTTACATCTTCTAACAGCAGTTTGTTTATTATTCCAAGGGCCAAGCTTTAAAGAAGTGGTGAGGTGCCCTTTTGCTGCTATGCACCAAAATTCTGCAATACAGATCTGCCAGGCTAATACTGAGGAACATTTTAAAAAACTGCTCAAAATCCATTATCATACTCATCAGTGAACTTGAAATCTTGAGCACCACCCCTGATCAATGTCCCATGCAACCACCTGGGACATTAGAATGCTGGAATGAAAGCAAACTTTCCACGAGACCCACTGGATTGGATCCCCTAAGAGGAAGCCTGGAACTCCTACAACTTTTGCTTTTTTTTCTGCAGCATAAGTGGAATTTTTAAATTTTTTTTCTGTCCACTCTGGCCAAATGATCTTATCATCAGAGCATTAAGAGACTTAAAAAAAAACCAAATCTATAGTTAAGCACTTTATTTCTCTTAATTATATATCTATCTTATGTAAGTATTAATTCGTCCTAATATAGCGCACAAAAGATAAGAATATTAACTGTCAGTTGGCCACATGACTGTTGTTTAATTCCATTATACACATTTCTGTATTCTGATTTTTTTTCCTTCATATATCTGTGGAAGTCATTAGACTGATTTATCATGCCATTAGATTTGTATTTCCCTGCACTACTGGTTGAAGCTGTTGATTCTACATTTACATTTACATGTAATTGCTTGGAGGACACTTAAACATAACTGAGCAACATTAAACTAGGGCGTGTTTGTTCAGCAAGTCTAATAGAACAGGTAAACCTTTCTCTGTACGTTTAGCATTCGTTTGCTCAGAGGTTGATGCGCTTTCTGCTTCCTGAGCAGCTCTTCTTTTCTCCACCCTAGCGGCCCGCTGCTTCTCTTCTTTCTTCGGCATCTTTTCGCGTTAAAACTGATTAAGTTAGTTTTTGTGTTGCAATTACTTAGTACGTTTTCTTTAATCTTTCACTTAATCTGGCACTTAAGTCTTCAATCTGCCTCAAGAATGAGCAAAGGTGATTAGCTACGCGCTGCCGAGAGTTGATTCTACAATAAAATAAAAATAAAAAGAGTAATGAAATCATCATCCCGACAGCGGATAGTAGACGTCACGTAGTATATGTGTACCAAATTTCAAGTCAATAGGTGAAACAGTTTGCGAGCTACAAGTGATTTAAAATCCTGGACAGACAAACAAACAGCCACAGTAGCGTATTATAGAAGAAGATAAGGCAATTAAACTTAAACAACAAGTTAACCAACAATATAAAAGATCACAGAATATATATTTTTTCATTTTTAACTTCAATCAATAGACAGATATTCACAGGAGAGATGGGTCTTCAATTGCTTCCTAAATACACTAAGGGAGTCAGCACTCCACATGGCAGTAGGTAGTCAGTTCCATCAACTGAAAACCACACAGGAAAGAAGTCTGGATTGAGACTTGATACCACGCAGAGGTGGCATCACCAGACGCTATTCACTGACAGAACTGAGTGGGTGAGAAGGAGCATAGCACTTCACCAGCGTCTCCATATACACAGGTGCTGACCCACTGACTACTGTGTAGGCAAGCATCAGGGATTTGAACTTAATGTGTGCTGCTACAGTGTACCAATGTGGTGACCCAAAGAGAGAAGTAACATGTGCCCGTCTCGGTTGATATAATATAAGACAGCCTGCTACCTTCTGGATCATCTACAGTGGCTTGATAGTACATACAGGTATTCCTGCCAGAAGCAAGTTGCAATAGTCCACACGCAATAAGACCAGATCCTGGACCAGGAATTTGACAGCATAATCTGTCAGATAAGGTCAGATCTTATGGGTGTTGTACACAGTGAACATGCATGAATGCGAAATAGTAAAAATGTGGTCAAGTTACGAATAGAATTGGCCGGTGTTAACAACAGTGAACCAAGCTGTACCAAAATGGGGAGCTGAACAGACTGGGTGGATGGGTTCACAAGAAGCTTGGTTTTTGCCAGGTTGAGCTGTAGATGGTAGTCCTCCATCCAGTTTGAGATATCAGTAAGACATGCAGAGACTATAGCTGATACCGTATTGTCTTCCAAAGGGAACAACAGGTAAAGTTGTGTATCATCGACATAGCACTGATAAGAGAACCCATGGGATTGGATAATGGAGAGAAATGTAGAGAACCCAGCACCAGGCCTTGGGGTACACCTGTGCATATCTGGTGTGCTTTTGACAACTCTTCTCGCCAGGACACACTGTAGGATTTGCTCAAAATGTAGGACTCAATCCATCTGAGAGAATTTCTACTGATGCCAATGTCAGGGAAATGATGTTGTGGTTCACTGTGTCAAAGCCAGCAGAACAGTCTAGCAGGATCAGGACTGATGACATGTTGGTAGCTGAAGCAAGTCATAACTGGCCGACCACCGTTAGTAGAGCCGTCTGAGTAGTTCCTCTTGAAGCTGGACTGGTTGGTAACAAGCAATCCATTCTGTACAAGGAAGGAAGAGACCTGGTTAAAAACAGTTTGTTCATGTGTTTTGAAAAAAAAAGGAATGGATAGAGACATACCTGTAATTGTTAACTTGGGATGGATCGAGTGTTGGTTTTTTTAATAAGATTCTAACAGACTGACAATGGACAGCAACTGATTCACAATTTTGAAAGTGCCAATCAGGTAGTGACTAAGGTTAGACTTGTTCTGGACAACTTTTGCCTTTTCCATTGCTGAGGTTATATTCTGCACACTATTCCCACATAGACCATTAATTTTAGGGTTATATAGGTTGGCTGTAGTACCTATATGAACTTTTGAACATTCGAACACTTGTGACAAGAACAGGCCATTCAGTCCAACAAACTTTTCCATCCTATTCAATTAGATTGTCCAAAATACCATTGTCAAGAATTAAAAGTCCTTAAAGTCCTGCTCTCCTCCACACTACTTGGTAATTTATTCTATGTGTCTATGGTTCTTTGTGAGAAGAAAAACTTTCTAACATTTGTGCAGAATCTTCCTTTAACAAGTTTCCAACTGTGTCCCATTGTTCTTGTTAAACACTATACATTATGTTTCTACATAGTATGCATTAGCAAAGCTTGTGCCTTTTTTTTGTGGACACGTTGGTATTTTAGTGATGAAATTTAAGACACAGTGAGTGAAACACTCTCTTACTGTGGTTTTGATGCTCTTGCACATCTCAATCAAAATATAATGTCACTAATCTTATAACCATCTGATAACATTTTTATAGACAGATGACTGGCATGAATGCATGACAAGAAGATCTCTACTCTAGGTAAGGTCAGAATATTGATTTGGTTTGCTTTTGAAAACAATGTTTGTTTGTCTTATCTTATTTCTGTAGGATTCTCCAATATTCTGCAGGCACTATATGCCCTCCACTGGCTATGCTTTTGTTAGCTTTGCAACATTTTTTTTCTCAGTTCAAAGAACTCATATGCAGGCTGCTTAACCCAGTGTGGACTGCTTTCATGTTCATCCATTTGCTGAGGCTATTCTCTTGGTTTGACACTGATGTTCTGGACAAAGTGTCTGTAACGTGTTCATATATGGTGATAAGTATGAGATCACACAAAGGATTATTATAGATGGTGTCACTGCTGAAAGCAGTTTGAACATGATGAATTCACACTATTAATGACCATTCTCCACAACAAGATGCTATTCACTGACACACTGATGAAAGTTTTTGCACCACATCAAGATCCCATATAACATAAGCAAATTATGAGCATGGAAAGGCTGACCTTGATGAGACTGCAAGAAACCTTAAGATAGCTAACAATATCTGGGACAGTTTCATGTTATCTTTGGTGCTTGTTTGGCTGGATCTTGTTAAACTTTGTTTTAAAGTGCAATTATGTCAAAAGTAACTGACCTTAGCGGGGTAGATTGTATTTTTTTCCATATTGAGTTTAATTCCTCACGAGATTTCTGTGAGATGACTTGTTAATCTTTAGTCTGTTCTAGACTGAAATAGTATGGGCAACTACAGTGCATCCAGAAAGTATTCACAGCGCATCACTTTTTCCACATTTTGTTATGTTACAGCCTTATTCCAAAATGGATTAAATTCATTTTTTTCCTCAGAATTCTACACACAACACCCCATAATGACAACGTAAAACAAGTTTACTTGAGGTTTTTGCAAATTTATTAAAAATGAATGCGCTGTGAATACTTTCCGGATGCACTGTATCTAATGCCTTTCAGTTTTCTTCTGAAACTCAACATCAGCTTAAATTATTCTAAAAGGAATATAGGGAAATTGGTAACCACCAAATACTGATTGCCTGGGATGATACTACCATGAGTTTGATGGTGTGCTATCTTAACCAAGCCTCCATAAGTCTCAAACAGCATGATTCATAAACCTTGAGTATCATGTCATAAAATTTTGGTAACAGGTTGTTAGAGTATATACCAACTAATAGGTTTCCTTAGGACAGTGCTCAATACCAAGCAACAAACTTTAACCTTATACTATATTTAACACATGGCTATAAATTTTCTTTTTTGCAGACTCCGCATGATCTGTTCATTATAATAATAATCTATATACAGTATATAAAAGTCAATGTATGTATATATGTATGTTCCAGCATCACATCCGAATGGCAGTAGGGTGAAATCAACCCTAACCCACCCCCTTCTGGGTAGGGGGGGGGGGGCGATCTTACGGTCTTGTATGCATGTTATCATTCAGTTGACACTCAGAACGACCACTAGAGGGTGAAGTGGAGGTGACTGCCAGCATTCTTTATGTTTGAGCACCACCGTGCCCCTGTTGTTTTTGAAATTAAATAGAGTACTACGTGTGCAAGTGTGTGTGTCTGTCCGGCCCTGAAGTGAGATGAAGAGTTGGGGTGTGGGCTCCAGCTCCGAGGAAATGCAATTGAAGCCAGCACACTGGCAAAAGGAAACCTAAGAAAGACAGTCGCTTAGCTGCTAATGCACAAACGATGCGAGCACGTCAGCAACACAAATCCTCATAGCAGAGAGATGTCCAGAGTAGTTCTGACGATTTCAATACTTTCTAGGATCGTACGCAGTTAGTATATAGCAGGCGACTGCCAGCATTATTTATGTTTAAGCAGCACCGCACCCCTGTTGCTTTTCAAATTAAATAGAGTTGGCCGGTTCCGAGCGTCAGCTGGATGATAACATAAATACAAGACCGCAAAACAAGCACATTAGTGAGTCTTTATTGTTTGTTAATTTATTTTAATTTTAAAGTTCTTTATGTGTGAGCACCACTGCACCCCTGTTGCTTTTCAAATTAAATAAAATTGGCTGGTTCCAAGCATCAACTGGATGATAACATACATACGAGACTGCAAGACAAAGACATTATTGAGTCTTTATTGTTTGTTAATTTATTTTTATTTTTAACGTTGTGTTTTTTTTAATTATGTTTTTCTCAAACAATTAAAAAAAAAACACTATTTTCCTCCCGGGCAATGCTGGGTATTTCAGCTAGTAATAATAACAATAATGTAACTAGGACTAAATATGCCACTGTCAATCACTGCATTTCATTTAGCACCTGGAAGGAAACAAAAACACTTTCATAGCCACCCTCCATGATGGACACACACAAGTGTCCCAGTGCCGCATGACTGTCTATGTGAAGACTGAAGTTTCATCTCAAGTCAGGAACCTAAGCATAGGAGTATAGTATTCCTTATAATGTGAATTAAGATGAATTAAGTTGCATGAATTATGACTGAAAAAAAAGCATTAACAACATGCAAAACACATTCTGAGTTTTGTAATGTGGATAAATCTGAGTCTAGTTTAGTAAAAATATAACAGCTATATGGTTTTAGTATATTTGATGGTTTCATTATACTTTGGGTTTGATTTTATTAACATATTTCTATCAGATTTCAGTGAGAGATGATTCTTATTTGGTTTTTACACTATACAAATTCAAGGAAAACAACTGGGACTGGTGCACTATGGCTTCAGCCCAATGCAACTGTAACCAGTGTTCAAGTTAATCTGTTCTGAGAACATGAAAGGACGTTGTCATAGAGAAATCATTAAAACACTGGTGTCTAATGTACAGAACTATGTTATTTTTTTCAAATACAGCTGGATAATTATCTACTCCAGGGAAGCAGCTTGACTATAAAAAGAAAGAATGAAAATCAATAAACTTATATGCGGTTTAAATAAAGAAATGCATACAGCAGCATTCAAAGTACGGCAAGACACGCTCAGGTAAAGTGAAGTCTTCAAAGAAAAGCAATGGAAAACATAGTTCTAAATAACACGTTTGCTGAAGTAAAAAAATAAATTCAAATCATGTAAAACAAATTAACAAAAACTAAACAAGGCATCTGCTTAAAATATAAGAAAGCTGTCGAGAGCTAAAATAAACTGTTGAAAAATAAAACTGGTAATGTGAAACATAGCCTGATTTTTATACAAAGCAGGCAGAAAGAATAGAAAGGGAGAGGAAAGGTTAAAAGATTAGTGGAATGCATAGAAACTTTTTATTCACGCTTTTACTGCAGAAGCAGCAGCTGATAAGTTACTGGTAATATCAATTTTTCATTGAATTTTACAACTAACTAGGCTTTGTATTCTTCATATCCCAAATGCAGTTGTGTCAGCAAGGCCTGGCCTTCAGTTTCTGAAGAGGACAATAAGTTCACATTCAGTTCATTCAAAGAAATTTTAACTAATTAACGGAATGTGATGATGTGTAGTTTAAATAAAAAAAAATACCAATATAGGTTAAAATTATTTTGTTTTTATGAAAGTTAGCACAGCTTACCTACAGAGACACTCTTTGCAAAAACCATTGTTGTTACAGAAGTTTTGGTCAGTCTGTAATGTCACCCAGGCAATGTCAGGAGGCTGTGAATATGTTTTTCTACAGAAGTGCAGAGTATAAAGCAGACAAGGTGCTTCTGAGACTAAATAACAAGGAGGTGACATGTCAAGTGGAGAGCAGCCTCTAGTGCTGGCTACTTCATTATAACATCTACTGTATATTGGGAAACATGTCAAATATCAGAGGAACAATAGTTATAAATGTACATTTGAACAAACTGAAATAATTAAAGAATATTCAGAGGAAAGAAAATAAAACATTTTCACATGTATAAGTGTTCAAAAACTTGCATTGTCTTTACTTTAGGAGACATACTATATTGTAGGGTTGTATTTGGGGGCTGGAGCCTATCCCAGCTAGCCCAGGGCAGGTACAGACTCAGTCCATCGCAGGATGAACACACACATGAACACACACACAGTGACTCATATTGTAGGAAAATGACTGACTAACATTGTAGGTTTACTAAAAATAGAATAAAGCAGCTCAGATACACTCTTTAGAGTAGAGGGAAAGTAGGTTTTTAAACAAGAACTCAAGACACATAACACAGCCAATTACTTTTTGTATTTTTATGTAAGATTATTTATATTGTGTTAATTATAACAGCATTAACATTTTCACTGAAAAGTGAAAAAAAACATTGTTTTTTTATTCATTTCTTTAATAGACAAAACTCCATGTAAAATTACAGGCATTTCCTAAATACAGTGGGCCACGTTTATCAGAATTTATCAATTGCTCTGTGGCACATTGAACAACCAAAATAATTTTAATCAGTCATGGTGCATATTGAATAATTTGTGTATATTCGACTGCCACTATGCTCTGCCATATGCATTAAGCCAGTCTCAGTGAAGCATCCAGTAAGCGTCATTTGTATTGTTTTTACTTGTCAAGTTTAAGAATTTTAATCATAACAATAATTAAGACATGCTGATGTAATTAAAAAAAGTTTTAATAAAAGTGTCAAAATAACAGTGCCAGAAAAGCAATTAAAATAGTCAGGAATGCAGATCCTTGGTTTTTCAATTGTCTTGAACAGCAAAAGTAACGAAATATTTGTAACTATGATGGCTGAAGGGCACAGTGGTTAGCATCACAATGCCAAATACCCAGGTTAAATTCCTCGACCAGTCACCTATTTGCATAAAATTTGCAATATATCTCTGTGCTCATGTATGTTCTCTGGGTTTTCTGACATGCCTGTTAAGTTATGAGCGCACGGTGGCGCTTCCCGGGTCCTCCCTGCGTGGAGTTTGCATGTTCTCCCCGTGTCTGCGTGGGTTTCCTCCAGGTGCTCCAGTTTCCTCCCACATTCCAAAGACATGCAGGTTAGGTGCATTAGCGATCCTAAATTGTCCCTAGTGTGTGCTTGGTGTGTGGGTGTGTGTGTGTGTGTGTGTGTGTGTGTGTGTGTGTGTGTGTGTGTGTGTGTGTGTGTTCTGCCATGGGCTGGCGCCCTGCCCAGGATTTGTTCCTGCCTTGTGCCCTGTGTTGGCTGGGACTGGCTCCAGCAGACCCCCGTGACCCTGTAGTTAGGATGTAGCGGGTTGGAAAATGTGATAAGTTTGCTTCTCTTTCAGCATTGGTTATTGCCTTCGCTCTAGAACAGCCTGCTTGTACATAGTAATAAAATAATAATACAAAAAAATTATAATGTCACTTTGGTGGTTCCAGCAGCTAAGTGATTGGGAAGTAAATGTTAGAGTGCCAGGCTGGTGTACAATATATTGTTCTTGTGTATTCTGTCTGCATACATTAAAGGCAGAGAAAGGTAAGCAATAAAATCTGGCATTCTGTACTAAAAACACTAAGATTTCTAAATTAATGACAGTGATCTGCTTATAAGGAGTTACAGATGCCCAGATTACTTAGTAAAATCAATGGCTTCTTGTGGTAGTTATTGTTGAAGTAAATGGCATTGAAAGTTCTTGTGCAGCCAACACAGATCTAATCCTTAGCCTAGCAATCTATGCAGTAGTTTAAAACAAAGGATGAAAAATGAAATGCAACATAAACACAAAACATAACATAGTAACATAAATTGAATCATATTTTGGAGTATGCTGTGCTTTAAAAAATTGCCTTGCCCTAAACCCTTTTTTCACATAAATGATTCTCACAGCCTGGGATTTTGATCAATTTAAATGTGAATTTTTGTTTGTGAATCAAACACTTATTCTTGAAAGCACTTCCCAAGAAAGAAAGAAAATTGTAAGTCAGTAAAAATTTTAATTGCAATACCTGAAATTTTCAACAGATTATAAGTGTTTATCCCTCCAATTGAGTATTTTGTTGAACCACCGCTTGTAGTTATTACAGCTAGTAGTCATTTTAGACAACATCATTGAGCGCAATTTGTCCATTCCTCCTTGCAAAATTGCTTGAGCTATGCAGGTTTAGTTGTCACTGCAGTTGACAGCAATTGTTTCCATCTCACAGCAGATTTTTGATGGGAGTAAGGTCAGGACACCAACTAGGCCACTCAAGGATATACATTCTCTTCATTTTAAGTCTCTCTATTGCTCTGGCAGTGTACTTTGGAGCACTGTAGTGTGGAAGATACATTTCCTCCATAATGTAAGCTTTCTGGCAAAGTAGAGCATGTTTTCCTCCAGGATCATTCTGTATTGTGTAACATTTACTTCTCCATTAATCCTGGAAATCCTTGCTGCCAGAAGCCTTTCTCAAAACATGATGCTTCCACCACCACATTTTACAGAGGGGATGTTGATGGGCAGTGTTAGATTTACATCACACATACCACTTAGTGTTCAATCCAAAAAGGTCTACTTTAGTCTGATCAGACCAAAAGACTTCCTGACACATCTTTGCAGTATCTTCTAAGTAACATTTTGCAAATTCTTTACAGGAAAGAACAAGATTTTTGTCAGTCAGCGCTTCTTCTGTGCTGTTCTTTCATAAAGGCCCTTTTTGTGCAATGTCTCCAGCCACTGTAAAAACCTCTCACTGTTCCATCTGGATGGTTCCTCGTGTGGTGGGTGCGGCAACACGCTGTAATCAGTGCATGCTCTCAACCTCATCCTCCTCTTCCTTGGAGAATGTTGCCGATGAATATCCTCTCCAATCACATTTACTGAATTCTGCAAATTAGTTACAGTTATAGGTATTGTCACAATAAACTCTCTGATAAGTGCTACTCTTGTTCAGTGACTAAGTTTAGAGGGTCGTCTTGACCTAAGCAGTTTGGCTGTACTTTCATATTTGTTCCACTTCTCTGTGATGGACTAAGCTGAGTGCCAAGGTATGCCCAGTGTCTTTGAGATGTCTTGTACCCTTCCCCAGATCACTGCTTTTCTATGCTTAAATTACTTTGTGGCATTTAGGTGGTGTTATGATACCAAAATTAAACTTTAACACAACTGCACAAGCACAAGTCATGGGTTCAAATTACCTTTTATTTACCAGAATACCTTTACAAGTTTTCTGCAAAGCACAATCCCTTTCTCTTTCTCTTTCTCTTCGATTCCTTTACTCCTTCCAGACAAGTGTTGTTCTCTGACTTTTTATGCAGACCCAGGAGTACTTCCAACAACAGGACATTGAATGATGGAAGCACTTCCAGGTCAGGCAGAAGCCCCAAAGTAGGGACAGCCCTTCCCTGAAGCTCTCTCTGATAGTACCCATAGTGCACATCAGCGATGCCCCACAGGTCTACATTTCCCTGTATGCCCTGCGGGATTATGCATGGGTGCACCAGCCGAAGAACGCTGCCATCTAGTATATCTGGGAAGCATGCAGTCTTGGAAGGCTGTCTCCTCAGGTCTATTAATTTTAAAGTCCTGTACAGGAACACGAACACCATCCATCCTGGTTGGGACATCAGCCCAGGGTTGCCTCTCATTACACCCTGACTTGTTTTGAATGATATCTTGTATTCACTTTTGTTTGAAAGAAAAATCTCTGCCATATTGTTGGACCTCAGCAGGAGAGGGAGTATTTATGCTCATAAATTAATTTTAAACAGATGTCACCCATTTCCTACACATGTGGAGACCATCAACAAATTGAGTGAGTTCATTAGGTAATGCACTGCACCTGTGCAAAGGAGCCATATGTTCAGCAAGTGTTTGCTTCTTTTGATTTGTAATGCTGTATAGTGTTTTTGTAGATCAGCTGGAAAACTGATTACTTTAATATAATAAAATGTGTAATCTGAAATGACTAAATGTGAAAATGGCTTTTGAGAGTTAAATACTTTTTCAAAGCAGTAAATATATATGTATACAGTATGTAAATATACCTGTACATACATATATACATGGTGGTTTTGAATCCAAATCTTAAATGTCCTAGTTCAGGCGCATTATGTAAAAACATCATTTTGTAGGCAAGTGATATAAACATCATTCAGATATCTTAAAACAGACCCATCATATCTGAAGATGCTTCCACTCAAAGGACACAAGATCACAAGGAAAATGGAAAAACATAATAATGTCATACAGTATCAAAACCAATTCCAGACTCTCCCTCCTACACGAGTTTTATTTATCCAGTGTTAAGGAGCCGGGCAACTTGATTTCACAATGTATGTCCGGGAATACAGGGACTAATATATCCTTTGAAGCATACTGGAACCAAACCATTTGTTCCTTTTATATGCAAAAACAATACCCTCCTGAGTAAATGAGCACTTCTCCTGCTATTGGCCCTTCCTAAGCCATTGAATAGATTACAATAGTAGTATCACAATTTATTGATCCCTATTATGAACCCTACTTTTTAACCTAGACCTTCATACATTAAATTAAAATTACCTTTTATAATGGTGTATGTAGTCTCTTATACAACAGTACCTGAAAATATCCTTTTATTATATATTTTTGTCATATAACATTGATGTAGGATACATATCTTTGCTCAAAACATTGAAGATCTATTTCCCCTGATCTATTCAGATGCACAGATGTAGATGTTTTTACATGGTCATGAGTTTTGAAAGATTTTAAGTTTCAACTCACCCAGTTTCTCTAGTCTCCTAACGAATGATTGAATAGAAGTGTGAACCATTAGTCTGACTCCAATTTAACGCTTTTTGTCTAAAAGACCAATTTTGTCTTTATTAGATAAATTAGTTATAGGTTACTCTACTATTTGAGTTAGCTTGACTCACTATCATTTGTAAAGTTTTAGGTTAGATACAACTAGTAATACAACTATTGCTAATAGTTGCCATTTATACACAATCTGAGAGGGCAAGCACTGCTTAACTAGCATGTGCTTTATAATAAAACCTCTGGGGCTAAGTAGCTCTCTTAGCACGTGTTACATAAATAAAATTTCAGAATTAAACCTTGCAAGCCAGGCAGCTTAATTTAATTTGTGTTACATTTAATTCTCAAAAACTTATTAATACTGAATACTTACAAAATACGAACATTCAGACTATGAACCTTAGAGGTTGAGTTTCAGTGTCCAGAGAAAAAGGGATATACCATTCAAGTATTAAATACAATGATAGCAGGCAAATAAACAGTACAATAATTGACAATTTATTAATAGCCCACTCAAAATTATTTAGAGTAAAAGAAAAGGATAAAGTTATAAAAACAATGAAATAAGGAACACTAGAAATGCACTGAAATGAACTAATACTAGTCTTCCCCTTGTAGATTCAAATGTATCCTTTCTATATACAAGTCAAAATGGTCAATGTGTGGCTACAAAATACTGAAGAGTTAACACCAGTTCCATTTTCGCCCAAGAAATACAAAGAGAAGGGAAACAAACCAAAACTTTGAATGTCATAAAACCCACAGCTTTAACCCAAGAAAGCATACCTGGGATCTGTTTCATTAATATGCATCTGAAAATAGCTCCAAAAGATTCACAATAATATTAATATTAATTTAAGACCAAACATGTCTATGAAAATATTACACATCAGAAATTCTTAAATTAATTCCAATAAACTATAAAAACATAAGACTTGCAGGAACTTTGAACATCTACAGTTTTGGGAAGGAAGTCCAACTTATCCTGAGATAAAACAGTTCTTAAAAGATAAAATGAACTCTTCAATTCTGGAAGATAAACATCAGATTATTGTTGATACAAATGTAATTTCCTTCTGTCACATGATATTTATTTGTTTTTAAAAAGTCTCCTCCTGCCTTGTCTTTACAACTAATCTTTTGCTGTTGTGTGGCTTGTGATTTAATCCAATATATGTACTGTAAGCTTGGTAGTCTGAATATTTGTGCAGTGTTGTGAGCCAACCTGCTGTGATGAACGTATTATGAAAAATAAATTGAATTTCAACTTTACTGCTATCTTTTAAATTTAAAAGATAGTGAAATAGCAAGTGACAACTACTGTGACTCTGTAACAGTGTCAAGGAATGAACTGCAGCAGTCAGAGTAAAGAAAAGAGCAGGCAAACAAAATTAACTGTGAATTGATTTTGTGGAGGTCTGTCTATCAACATGCCAAAAGCAGATTTCAGGAATGATAGTCATGCCTTTTGAATGAAGCAGACCGGTGAATTAGCTGAAAAGAAAATCTGCATTTATACAGTATAGCTCTTGCTGGTTGGTCATCAGATTATGAATACACAGAGTGTTGAATCAGTCATGGGCTTGTTTGTCAATCTGAGTCAAAGAATTTGTTTATAAAAATACATTTTGCTTGGCAAATAATCACAAGTTGATTGAATTACTGAGCACGTTTTATTAATTTACTCTTATCTGGTGAATGCTGAGTTTGCATGTCTATCTTCTGACCTAAAGAGGAAGGAGAGTGATTTTGTAAATATACATTTTTAAGTAATCTTCTTTTGAACGAATGACTAAAGCCTGAATTTCACAATAATGAAAAAGCAGTGTTTTGACTTCCATTTACTTTCAACTTATTCATGCTTTTGTGCCTATTTTTAATAATGAGATAGATTAATATTCGTAGTTTTATTTTGGGTTTCACAGTCAACAAAGCAATATTCTAAATAGTTTAAAGTGAAAGTACTGTAGATTTTGTTTCTCTGTTGTACATTTAATTTCACCTTGTAACACTGATATGGCTGGTCAGCTGTGATTTTGTAAAAGTCAACACTATATTCAACAACCAATCATACCAAAAAAGGTACGATTGTTTCATATATCTTGTCACATGCATGTGCACTGAGGATAGCTTAACCTCCTTAGCGTTATAATTGTTCTTGAAAAAACATGTAAAAAAATTGCATTTTTTGGCTTGAAAAATGGCATATTTATTAAATCTGATCATTCTACCGTAAAACTTGCAAAAAAACTAAAAGCATAAAGTTAGAAGTGTAAAAAGTATAATAAATATACAAATAGTAATAATAATAAAAATAATGCTAATATACTGCATAATGTATATACTGCAAAAATTTGTCGTTTGTGTGGTATATCTTGAAGCACGGTGAAATATCACAATCCAACATCACTGTTGGGGCAATAGTAGTGTGATTCCTTGTGGATTTCCTTTCTAGACTTATCAGCTTTTGAACAGCGCACAGCACAAGTGTCACATTCAGATTCATCAGAATCACTTTCAGTTTCACTGCCTTAAGACAGATTGAATTCGTCATCACTCTTTGTAGCATTGTCAAGAGCGTGAAACACATCGGGCCTCATGCATAACGACGTGTGTAGAATTCACACTAAAACAACTGAACCGCGAGGTCAGTACAGGAAAGGCTCTGAAGCGTTTGTCACATGAGAGCAGTTCAAATAGGCAGCATGGCTGAGGCAGCATGTGCTTGATGCTGTATACCGATAATTCTCTTACTGATCAGCTGCTGTAGAGCTGTGATTCCACACTCAGATACAGTGATATAAATACTCTGAGTGGTGCAGTGAGAGTAATATGGAAAAAGATGATCTGCTGTGGCAACCCCTAACAGGAGCAGCTGAAAGAAGAAGAAGAAGGTGCAGTAAGAGTAACAATGCTAAAGCAGCTATGGTATTTGGAATAGTTTGGCTATTCCGTGGTCCATTATATTGTTACAGGTTAATTAGAATCAGATGCCTTAAACTAATAAACAATATACAGTTAATTTCAGTGTATATGATAAAGCCAGGTCAGGGACATGGATCTAAAAATGAAAGGGAAACCACACTGGAACAAAAGCACTGCTTTGACGCTGGGTCCCGCCAGTCTGCAAAACAGTGAAAATGTGCGTGGCTTTACACCAAGTTTAGGTTTTATACAACACGATTTGAGCGTGTTAACAGGAGTATGCAATATTATTGTGCTTACGCACCATTTATACATGAGGCCCCTGGGCTGCTGAAAAACATTTCTTATGAGACTCCATTATGAGGCTAGGACAAGACATGTCCACACTGTTGCCCAGGTACACTCGGGCCTATTGCTTATGCAAGACACGGCTTTATCACTGTTGCCACTTTTATAGGCTCAGTAATCCTTGGGATTAACGCTTATGTGAGACACGTCTATACAGTTGCCTGAGGAAATTTGTGTCTAACACTTTAGCACTGTTTTTACAGCCTGAGTGACGCTAAGGAGGTTAAGGGCCTTAGTGATGGTAATTTCCTGCCACTCCATGGGTTAGTACTGCATGCTAATGCCCTTTCTCATCCTCCGTCTGCAGACCGGAAGATTGACGGTTACACCACTGCTGACATCACTTCCAGTGTCTGTCCACCTGGACCTGCCTCTTCCTACCAGAATGATCTAAAGCTAGAAGACCTGCCATCTTGAGTTAGTTCACTGTTGAACTCGTGTCAGAAAAGACATTTGGTGCCCCAACTCTTTGTGATCTCTTGTCTTTTGTTACTCTCTCTCTATATATATATTATATATAGTATACATATTATATATATACTAGACATTAAGCCCGTTACAATAACGGGTGCTAGAACAGTAGTGCATAAACATTAGTAGGAACAGTCTATATTAAATGGCAAAGGACTGTCTATTTTCTGTTACAGTAATACTGGCTTGTATGTGGCTATAATATGTGTCACTGTATTGTGTGCCTTTAATTTTCTCTCACAGTAATACATCTGTCCAGCAAGTATTTTAATCTGTGCTGGCGTGCAGCTGATTATTGTATGTATGGCGCCTCCCCAGCAACGGATTGTATGTGCTCGAAAATAAATCTACTTTTAAAAGTCATCCTATTGTAATACCATGAAAATTCGTATATTTAGGAAAACACTTTACACTTTACCGAGCCAAGTTTGTTAATCGCAAATATGACATCCTCAGAGTGAACAACAAACACTAATCCCACCTCTTTGGGGAAGCTGGTCTCCACGTCTCAGTACCCGATTGGATTTTTCGTGCGTTATGTTTTAGGTCTTACCTCATTTACTGAAATCTGATTGGATCGGCCGCGCGATATTTTATAGGTCCCGCCCTCTCTGTCTTGTTTGACACATCAGGCGGCCTTTGAAGCATCGCACCGTGCCCAGCGCATGCGCACTTCACCAGAAGACACACACACACGGACACATGGACGCACACAGGGATTTTATTAAAGAGGATATATATATATATATATATTCACGGCATTCGAAGTCTGTGTCACAATCTGATTGTATGGGTGGTTACCTACCAGGTAACGCTTGTGGTTGGCCAGCAATCTGCTAACATCCGCCACGGTGCCCTCAGTTTGTGAAGAGCAGATCATAGAATGGTTGAAATAGTTTACTGTCAAATAAATGCAAAGAGTACGCGACACGTGTTTCTCCCTCATTGTGGGCTCATCAGGCGTACACACTCCACTGCATACCCCAATCTACATGCTGTCAAATAAACGAACCACACGCCGTGGCGCAACGTTAGGGGCATCGCCTCTGGCGCTGACGTCCGAGGTTCGATTCCCGAGAGGGAGTGCAGTGGAGTGTGTACGCCTGATGAGCCCACAATGAGGGCGAAATACGTGTCGCGTACTCTTTGCATTTATTTGACAGTAAACTATTTCAACCATATATATATATATATATATATATATATATATAGTCACACATGCGTGTTTAGGAGACAACTAAAGGGCTTGAGTACATGTGATTCCACGCTGGACCAGGGGGTGGTGAAGTGCACTAATTCTCCCTCTCGATCTTTTGCAGAACATTCTAGGGAAATCCCGCCCGGCTCTGGGGCAGCCAATGATGTCATTTCCGGCTCCGGTCCTGATGACATCACTTCCTCCACTGGCCTTTGGGGGTGGTACCCAGCTGGGACGCCCAAGTGGAATGGAGGAGCCTCCTCCAGACCATGAGTGGGCGACCACCCTGGTTGCTTTGGGGGCCACGGGAGCAGAGCTTTGAAGCTCAACCCTGTACGGCCCCATGGTCACTGCCAGGGGGTGCCTAGATGCCTTGGCAGCCCTGGACCTCAGCACTTCCAGGAAGTGCTGGGGAGAAGAGGAGCAGGGACACCTGGAGTGCTTCCGGGGATACAGCCGGCACTTCCGCCACACTGGGGCGTGTCGGTGGAAGATTGCCAGAGCACACCTGGAGCACATCCGGGGGATAATAAAAGGGGCCGCCTCCCTTCATTGAGAGCTGGAGTTGGGTGAGGAGAAGGACTGAGCTTGGTGGAGAGGAGTGGAGGTGGCCTGAAGAGAAGAAAGGTAGAGAGTGTGAGAGACCTGGACTTTGGGGAAGTCTTGGGGGTTTGTTGTGTGTGCACTTGTTGACATTTGTAAATAGAACTGTAAATAAACATGTGGTGGTGAATTTACCATGTCTACCTGTCTGTGTCCGGAGCTCGTTCCATTTTATATATATTATATATATATATATATATAGATATATATATATATATATATATATATATATATATATATATATATATATATATACACACACATACACTCATCCACTAACCACACCTTCAACCTCATGCTGCAAAAAAAAAAATCATTACCTATCCATCTGATCAAATTTGGTGAATTCTGTTTCTGATGGGAACGGCCAAGGCAAATCTAAAGACATGTATTTTCTTTTTCTTATTTTATTTTTAATAATATAGTTAACTACATCCAATTAGCCCAGTGTATGCCACTTAATTTAAAAATGCTTCAAATGAGACAATGTAAAAGTGTTTTTAATAAATGAGTTGTAACCTTAGAATGATATCAAAAGGAAAATAAATATGAAGAAATGTAAAGCACTGCTTTATAGAGTATCAACAAATAACAACAAAGAAAATCCACCCATCTACTTATAGAACTTTCAGCAGCATTGTGCACAAGGCACAAAACTCTGAATGAGGTGCCAGATTCAGGAAATAGTCACTCGTGCATAAAGTGTTCAGAAGCAATGTTTTTATGACAAAACAGTAAACTTTCTGAGCTGGAATGTCAAAGGTTCAAATTATGAATTAAAGAGAAAGAAAGTATTCACTCACTTAACAGGCTTTAATGCCAATACAGTATTTTTTACAGAAGACTCACTTAATAAATAACCAGTTTTAGGTGCAAAGGGAGTGGATTGGACACATTTTTCACTCTAGCTATACAAAAAAAACTAGGGATGTGGGAATCTTAACACACAGAACTATCATATTTATTGTGTCAGACGTAATATCTGATCCTGAAGGGAGATACATCATGCTGATGGCCAATTTATTAAATACTAAAGTGATTCTGATAAATATTTATATATCTAAAGTGGATGACGGAGATTTCATCCAAAATGTATTTGCATCTATTCCTAATGTGAATGCGCATAAAATTATAATGGCTGGAGACTTTAATTGTTTTTTAAATCCAAACATGGATAGGTCTTCAGCTGCAGGGACGATAACATTTAATACTGCAAAAATAATTACACAGTTTGTAATGGATCAGAACTTATCAGACCTATGGAGGTTTTTAAAAGCCTAAGAGCATATTCCCTCTTCTAACAAGTGCATCATTGCTACTCAAGAACTGATTATTTCTTCATAGACAATCATTTTTTGCCACTATTTTTACCTCTGCCCACGCCGCTCTGATCATGGAGTTTAAATCACCCTACACACTCATCTCTTAGGTGGCGTCTTAACCCCAGTCATTAGGTGATGAGAACTGTACAGGATTCATATCCAAACAAATTATTATTTTCTGGAGACAAATGCATCCCCAGAGGTTTCTGTAGGAATACTCCAGGAAACTCTGAAGATATTTTTAAGAGGACATATTATTTCATATTTTTCTCAAAAAATAAATTGGAAGCCAAGAAGGTATCTGAGTTAATCAGCAAAATTACAAAAACAGATCTAGAATATGCCAGGTCTCCAAATGAGACACTGTGTAGGAAAAGACCTGTTTTTGAAACCCAACAAATCCACAAGCAGGAAGTCCACAATGCAATAACAGCAGTTACCAGCACAGACGGAAATAAAATCATAGACCATAAAAGTATAATCTTCACATTTAGAGAGTACTATAAGTCCTTATATTCTACTCAGTCTAAAGAAGATAAGACGCAATCTAATGATTTTTTTTGGCTCATTAAAGATACCACAGCTCAATACTCCAAGGAACTGGATAAACCTTTGACACTCTCAGAAACAGTAGATGCTATAAACTCACTTCAAAGTGGGAAAGCAGCCAGCACTGATGGCTACCCAGTAAAACTTTATAAAAATATTTGGTTTCAAAAACAAAAACTGCCGAAGGAAGTATTATACTAGCATTGCATCTTAATGAATAATAGGCCTTTGAAAATAAATTTGCACCTAGTAACATGTACCAAGATCAGTCCTATTTTAATAACACAGTCAATAGATGGGCTGCAGATGTCCATCGTGGCAAGCTGTCATTTAAAGGTGAACAAGGATGGAAGTGTTCCAAGGTGAGTTAAATCATAATTGAGAAACAAAGAGTATGTAAGATACCAGACACTATCAGGATTAGGTATGGGTCATTTGCAAATAAGAATTTCACAGTATTCTGTACACACTATAGTAAACCTGAGCTGAAATTCTATCTTTATGAACAGTTAAATGTGAGAATGATCTGTGTACATTGAATCAGAAATTCACTATATTCAAAGTTCCAAGAGAAATGTTGATCTTATTTATTCAGACTGGGAAAAGTTTAAGACATATCACTATGAACCAGAGATCAAAGAACAATCCAATCAGAGGAATCACGATAAATATCCTACATCAAAAACATCAAGATCTAAGACAGTGTTGGCAAAAAAAATGTTCCCAAGTTTTTTTATGATGTTGAGGGCATGGCACATATTAACTAAATGCCTACAACAATATATTTGTTTGGTATTGCACTAATTTGCTTTAATTTAATATGCTTTAGTTTGCTGATTCCATCCATCAATCAAGAACAATTATAGCTCTAATGGTCTGGATTCAGTTCATGGCTTCTTTTTATGAGGAATTTTAATGTTCTTGCCTGACCTACAGGTATGCAAAAATCATTCTAGTTTCCTCCCATATTTCAAATATATTAATTGATCACTTTCAATAGATGGGTGCAGAATTGGCTGAAAAACAGGAAACAATGGCCTATGTGTAAGAAACCTTATCAGAATTGGGTGATTTTAAGAGTGGTATCCATCAGGGGTCAGGGCTAGGGCTAGGGCTGCTGTTATCTATATATATAAAAGCCAAATACCACTGACTTACTCATCACGAAATTTCCCGAAACATGAGGACTTGGGACTTGAAATATGGAATTTAGGTTATCCTTGGCCCATAGGTGGTACAAGCGCAAAATTTCTTATAGTTTTTTAGACCCATTTGTATGTCTGTCTGCTTTTCACAAGAGAACTACTTAATGGATTTAGATTTGATTTTTTTCTATGATTTGCTTGAACATTCCATTGATTTTGCAACTTTCTCATCGCGCTAAATATCATAGTTCGCTTGCGGTACTGATTTATTAGTGTGAATCCAAGAGAGACTCATCGGGCTGCGGGGCCCTCCTCACTCACATGTCTGCCTTGGTGCGTAACTTTAATTCCGCTTACTTAGCGAACGAGAGAACTATTTAACGGATTTAGATCTTTTTTTTTCTATAATTTGCTTGAACTTTCCGGTTGATTTTGCGACTTCTCTCATTGTGCTAAGAATCATAGTTTGCTTTCAGGAACAATATATTCGCACTAATCCAAGACAGTGGCTGTGGGCTGAGGGGAGGGGGAAGAGTGATGTCAGGAGCAGAGAGCTGGGTGGGGTCCTCCTCACTGTCCTGTTTCACTAATACATGAGCGAAGCCGTGGGGGATGGGTAGTTCTTAATATATAAAAATGATTTGGATTGGAATATAAGCAACAAGCTGACTAAGTATGTAGATGATACCAAGTTAGGTGGATTCACATATAATCTAGAATCCATTGAATCATAAGAGTGAGACCTGGGCTGAATACAGGCTTTGGGCAGATTTGTGGTAGTCAATTTAATGTAAGTAAATGTAAAGTAATACATGTAGGAAGTAAAAATGTTAGATTTAAATACACAACACTATCAGACAGTTCTCAGAAGCCATTAAGAAGGATAACAGAATATTATGTTGCCTAGCACAATTTGTAGAGTTCCAGATCTTAGTAGGTTATGCTCAGGCTTTGTAATGCACTGGTGAGGCCATATCTGGAATGCTGTGTAGTTATTGTCTCAGGACTGTCAAAAAAGACATAGCAATGGCAGAGAAGAACAGCTAGGCCTTTTCCAGGAATGTAGGAGATGAGTTATGCGGAAAGATTAGGCTGAGCCTTGTCAGTCTAAGCAAAAGGAAAATAAGAGGAGAAATGATTCAAGTGCTTAACAATATGAAGGAAATTAGTATAGTGCGTAAAAATTGTTATTTTAAAATGAATTAATCAAGGACACAGTTGGAAACTTGTTAAGGGTAAATTTTGCACACACATTAGGAAGTTTGTCGTCACGCAGAGAACCATAGAGACGTGGAATAAGTTACCAAGTAGCATGGTGGACAGTAGATCTTTAAGGGCCTTCAGAACTAGACTTCTTGTTGTTTTGGAGGAATTAACTGGATAAGTTTGGTGAGCTACAATGTGCTGAATAGCCCATTGTCATCAAAATTTTTCTAATGTTCTAATATGGCTGAGTAGTGATATGTGCTTGAGTGATGGACTAGCATTTCATCCAGGTTTGGTGCCTGCTGGGGTTAGGCTTCAACAACCCATTCAGCCGTATAGCTACTGAACCCACTAAGATGTTGTGATTAAAAATCTGGATTCAGAAAATGCAGAGATGAATAGATTTATATTATTAGATAACAGTTACAGTTTTGGAGACAGGGTTTAAACTAATACAATTGTAACCTAATTGGCAAGACAAGATTTTTTAACTAGTAATTAGCTGTTTATATACTTTGAAGGCAATTATATTGGTAACAATGTTTAATGTAAAACTGCAAGGCAATGTTCAATGTTTAGAAAAGATTAGCTTATTAAACATTTAAAGTTAACAATATTTAAAAAAAATGTAACTAGTTTTACTATTTGCATGACTAGTGTTAAATATCCATCCATTATCCAACCCGCTATATCCTAACTACAGGGTCACGGGGGTCTGCTGGAGCCAATCCCAGTCAACACAGGGCACAAGGCAGGAAACAAACCCAGGGCAGGGTGCCAGCCCACCTCAGTAGTGTTAAATAATCTATTTTAAATCACCAAATTTCAACTGTGGAACTTTAAATGCTATGTTTATATTCAGAAGAAAGGCATATTTCTGATTTCTAAATATAGAATATAGAATCTTGTAACTTTTGATTTGCTTTGTAAAGATGAATGGTGACCTTTCCATACAACATGCTTGAAGGAGTAAGCTGATATATGTGCTGATTTGAGAGACAAATGTAGCAAACAAAGCTGTGCATCGTGCAAATATGCAAGATACAGTGTAATTCTTACTGGTTACTTCTGTGAAAAAGTAAATCTCCTTGTGTGTGTGTTTTTTATTTTACTGGTATATATGTTACAACTTAAGACTTTAAATCATATTTGCAGACTTTGGGATGTTGTTCTAATATGCAGCATTATAGAAGTATTTGGGGAAATTTAATTTGCATTGGCAGAGAAATCTGCAAAAGCTGGGTAGTTTTTCATACTGCTTCATAATTAAATTCCCTATAGGCAGAAAGCAATAGGCACAGGATTTATGTCACACAAAGAAAATGAATCCCGCGTCTTACTGTACCCATACTACTTTGTTAACAAATGTATCTTTTTGACCTTTATTGCATACGGAAAAAATAACCGAAAATGTCTTCCCAGTTTTTAACTATAACTGTGGAATTTCCTAAGCTTCCAAATCTGTTTATGTTGAACTAAGTTCTAATAATAATAATAATTATACACAAGGCTACAAACTACAATGGCTAATATTCCAGACACAGGCAAGAACTCAATCAGCTGGACCCTGCCCTTCCCTATTTCAGTAGCACACCCTTATCATTATTCACATGTTATTTCCAGCTCTTAGGTTTACCAAGTTTATATGATTGGTCATGCTGGCGGGGAGTTAGACAGCTACCACTGGCCATTATATGCACAGCACTGATTAAAATAAAAATGACAGCTAGCAGGTGCTTGTGTATAAGACTGGTTTCTCAATCCTAGTCACTTTAGCTCATGGCCATATCCTGAGTGATAATGACTCTAACCCAGGGGTGGTTTACTCCAGGCCTCGAGTGCTGCAGAGGCTGCAGGTTTTCATTCTTACCATCTTCTTAATTAGTGACCAGTTTTTGCTGCTGATTACTTCTTTTGATTAACTTGACTCAAGCCCCATAGTTGTTTCTTTTTCTTTAATTAGCAGCCAAACAATAATGAGACACAAAACAAGCCACCACATGACCAGCTCACCTGTGCCCATCACACAATATCTGAAATTAAAGAGAGGTGATGGTCTTGGTAAGGTTGATCTCTCAGGTCACCAAAACATTTTGATGGTGCTCTTAGAAAGAACAGAAAAACAACAGTTTTCGAAATGTGTGCTGTGGCAGAATGAGAGCAGCAACAAGCCATGGAATTAAATAACGGATTTAATTAGCAGCAAGAATTGGCTTCTCATTAAGAAAGTGATTGGAGTGAAATTGGTTGGAGTTTGAAGCTCCAGTTTAGCTGGTCATCTGTTAGCTCATTTCACATCTCATTTCTGTTTCACTGTCATTTAATGAAGAAAGGAATCAATTCAGAGGGCTGAACTCTTCTAACAGGGCTATTAAAGTGATGGAGGAAAAAGTTAATTAGCAGTGAAAACTGGTCACTGATTAGGAAAAGGGTTAGAATGAAAACCTGTAGCCACTGTGACACTCCAGGCCTGGAGTTCGTCACCCCTGCTCTAACCAATCATCCAAATACATCACTGAATTTAAGATCTCTACATTCTATTGTTAACATTTAACATTGTCAAACTGTGCATGGTTTTATCAATAGCTGCATTACTTTAAAATTGCATTATGTATCTTTCGACAAGTTTACTAATCCTAAGCATTTTACCAAAAATGGTCACAGTTTTTCTGATCATTAATTCCACTTAAGCACGCTAGACAGCCACCAATTTCGCCAATTCCATATGTTGTCCTTGTAAGGCCAAACTTGCCTAGATCTGTTTTGAAAATTCTAAGGGACATCTAAAGCTCAAGAATTCAGGCTGTGAAAAATTTAGGAATCAGTTCATAACTGGAGACTAAACTTGAATATATCATTATGAACCAGCGGATAACAGTTCAAACAATGGAATCATGATGATTCTTCAACATCAAAGAAATTCAAAGTCCAAGTCATTGCTGGCAAGATCATATACACAATTTTTGATGGTGTTGATGGCATAATCTATATTAATTACATGCCTCAAAAACACATATAATTGTTAAATACTATGCAGATTTTGTTTGTGTTTTGCAACAGTTAATTAGGAACAATTGACAAGTAAAACTGTGTTACCTGTGTAAACCTATAGGGGAGTTTCTGTACCCCAACCCCAAACACAGTTGCACCAGATTTTGGTTTAAATCCAAAAAAGACCTTTTTTATATTCAGTAGGGTACCTGTCTTATAAATCAAAAGTACACCAGATGCTGAATCTTCCAGAAATACTTGCCTAAGAATAATAACTCTTTTGATAGTCTCTCCTGTCTCGATGAGCATTGTTGCTATCCTCCACCTCTGACTCCAAATTGCCTGGTCCAATTGTAGAGACTCTTATGTAAGATGGACCCAGAAGTAGTTCCAGTAAAACAGTATTGAATCCCTGAAGCACTCCTGAGTCAGATGGAACCTCCATGTGATACAGGAGCCTTTTCTGAGTAGCTTCCTCCATCGTCAGACAAGTACCCCAACAGGGTTGTCTGCTGGAACTACAAGTCCCTTGCAGCTGTGCAGGTATCTAAATGGGACCTCCATCAGAGGAATGCTGCCACATAGTGTTGACACTCATGGCCCTGTGAGGCAGTCTCCCGCTATTCATCACATTGACCTCTAAGCTGAGTAAGAAAACACCATATGCCTCAGCCTGGGATGCTAGCCCATCCCTGCCTTCCATAACATTTTCATTTGTCAACTTTCAGCTTTAAGACAATGTCTCTACTCAGACTGCTCATATTCTAAAGACTTCTGTACAAAACATTAATCCTGTTAAAGCGACATCCACCCTGTTCTGTAGATCTGGCTCTGCGTTCCTACCATCTGTTCTGGAAACTAAAGACTACCTCTGTGAGACAAACTATTGTTAACAATAAATATGTTAAGTCAGCTACAGTAGAGTTCTTGCTTAAACAAGACAACAAAGTTTATCTGAGTGGCAAAGAAAAGGTTTGCAAATATTATAACAAGTATATTAGTGTTCAGTGGAATTATTGTTAGCTTTTGCTGGTGTTTCTCTTAATTATTCATGTACAAAAAACTCTGTCCACGTAAAGTGCATTTGCCTGATACTTTGTCCAAGGCTACTTACAAGACACATTACAACTGTTTACAGATATCTTTTGCAGTTGAAGCACAGGCAAGTTAAGTGTCTTGCTCAGGGTCACATAGTGAGACACTGGTAGAAGTAAAACCAGTAGCCTTGGGGTTGAAAGACCAGTGCCTTAGCTACTACACTGCCCTGTCTGCCTATATATATATATATATATATATATATATATATATATATATATATATATATATATATATATATATATATATATATAATTGCGCCAAATTTCAAAATGGTTGGACACTTTTAACAAATACTGAAGGCTAAAAGTAGTATTAATATAGCTTTATTTGTCCAGCGTTTATAGTGCAGCACCTGCATTAGTTTTAAAAGGGTTTTGTTAAGAGAACATATTCAAAGCGATTACAAAAAGGAGTGTAGCATCTAGTTGGACATCTTACTGTCCGATCTTCACTTTCTCAAGTAAACAATCAAGCTTGGACATCTAGACTTGCTCAAATTGCATGAAAGGAGCCCCAAGTATTTTATTGGCATACTTAAATGACTCTTCATACACCTTTCTGGCAGAAAAAAAGAGTCAGAGAAAGATAGAGAGGAAGACAGAGAAAGAGGACAAAAGAGAAAGAGAGAATGCAAAAAAAGGGCTTTAAACCCTATCCACAGGACAAAAAGTCACTCTGGCTGGGGATCAATCCAGTGCGCTAAGAATGTTATGAACTGACACTGCCATCTGCTTCCTCACCTTTCATCCTAATTTTGATTAGAGGAAACCAGAGGAGCTGGCTTCAGGCACATGGCAGGGACTACTGCCAAGAGGATGCCAGACCAGCAGAGCACACTCACCCCCACAGTTACTGATGCCAGATCCATTTGGGAGTAAGTTATCAGGCATCTCACTTTGCACATCTTTAGGATGTGGCAGCTAATCTACCCAGACACAGGACAAATATACAAAGTCCATAGAGACAGGGGCCAAGCTGGAAAATACAGTAAGTTCAGCTCCCTGGGACAGCAAGGCAGCAGACCTGACCATTATGCCAGTGAGCCAACCTGTATGTAACATTCATTTTTTAATTTACCTGAACTCACTTAGTACAGATCTGCATCACAATGAACTATCACGTCAGCAATGTTCCCCAGGTAGTCCATCACTATGGGCACGATGAACAAATATTTGTAAACAACATTAATTTCAATTGCACATTTTAATACAAAGGATGTAGCTTGAAGTACTCTACAAGATGGCAAAGAAAAAAAAAACAAGACAAGATAAACAAATTAAAAACAGATAATAAATTTACCTGACATAGATATGCAAGTTATAGAAAACAATATGTTCTTATTTCATTTTTCTTTAGATTTCCTTTTAAGTCTCTAAAGATAAGTCAGATGGTATGGTCAGATTTTCAGGGAGGACAGAAAAAAAAGAAAAAACTGGAGAAAAAAAACTAAATCTGCATGGGTATCAAAACCAGAAGGCCGCCCATGTTCATGCATAGGTTAGATTAAGAAATTAAGCAATGTAACACATGCATGAATAGGGAGCATTCTCAGGGCTGGTGCATCGATTGTAATTCTAATCCAGGTAAAGAGAGGGTGCTGTCATTCTCATCTCTCCTTTTTGATCTGCAGATCAGAAGCTCTGAAAGTTGAGGATCCATAAAGACACCTCGTCCACTCATAGCCACACCTCTTCCAATATCAATGCCATATAAATAGCTAACACATCCTTTACTCGCCGGTCTGATTCATGGACTTGCATCTGCAAAGAAGTTTCTAAAAACCCAATAGTTTGTTGTTGCAATCTTTTATTTTACTTCAAATTATACGAGGATCATCGACCGGTGCCCCAACTCTTTATTTGTTTTGCTTTCTCATTTACAGCAGGAGCAGCATTTTCCAAAACAAGACTTTCAGTATTAGTTTTATTCCATATTTTAATAAGTAAACAAATTTGTAAGTGAAACTTCCAAACTTTCTTCTGAAAGGAGACTTAATCACAAAAACTATTGATTTTTACTATTGATTTGGTTGAGCATAAACTAAAATTGAAAAAAGGGCTAAGCAAGCCACCTGAATGTGTGAGTAGCTTAGAGCATACAGCTTAATAATAGGCTTAAGTGCTATTAGACTTTAAATGTATATGCATGCTGTATTATATAGAATACCTCTCAAATACTGGAGGTGTTTAAAGCAATCCTGCAAAATGGTTACTGCTAAAAGGAATTTTCATGTGGAAAATACATGTGACACTCTTTTCAGTTAACTCAAAAGGATGCTAAAAGGCTAAAACCTTTAGGCAGTGGCTGGCCTATTAATAGATTTTCCAAGGTATAAAACATTATTGAGAAGGAGAGGTGTGAACTAAATTTAGCACTTTACAATATGCAGTCAGCCTTTACATTTACATTGGATTACATTTTTTGAAAAAGTGCTGTGAATCGAATATTATTTTAGCAGGAATTTATGTTTCTGTCTATGCAGTATGCAGTCCATATACAATATCAAACCCAACATATTCCAAACCCTCTTAATCCAATATAAGTCCATGATGTGTTAGTCATAGACCACTGCTATCCTGAAATTAATATTGACATCATATTTAATCAGCAGCTTAATAAACCATAAATGGCATGCAGAAGACCTACATATTAAATGAAAGGTTTGTTTTGGAAGGTGTCACTCAAAATTTAGACTTCCTCAAAAGCACCACTTAAAAAAAAACGAATGCATGTGGAGAAATGAAAACTGGAATAGTTTTCAGTTTTTATCTTCTGTCTGCACTTGTACCTAATATTACTTATTACAAATTATACAGTAGTTTGTCCTGTAGCATATACAGTAGCCATGGAGTAGAGCAAAGCTCATGTTAAGAGAACCTAACAGTATAATCAGCCTCACAAGACTCTGAAATGTGGGGCAAAGGTGGAAGGCATTATTAGTGTTTACTGAATGTTGTTCTTTGGGGTTACATTTCCCCAGTTCAACATAAGACAAACAAAAAGCAAAAGTGCAATTATTCTTGAAGGTGAATCTACTGCAGTATTTTAACACTAAGAGACAGTCAGAGAATGTGCAAACTCAAAACTGTAACAGAATTGGGATATGAATTACTGTGCCACCCCCAGAGAATAACATCTAATTAAAATCTTCTTAATGTCTGGACCAAGCAGACATTGTAACATTAAATATTTTTATAGGTTCAGTATCTCTATTGTATATAGAACTGCCACAAGAATTTTGTAGCAAAGCCAAAGTTATTAGTTTGATTTAACTGTATACTCATTTAATTCTGACAGATATTTAGTGAACAATAAATATTTGTTTTTAGGATATTTTCACAAATACGTTCTTTTAAATTTTTAATTATTTAAAATATGGCATACTGCTTCTTTTTCTAATGAGCTTTTGTGTTTGTGTTTTTGTAAATCATTTTTTTAACATTCAAATTATTGTTTTGGAGTGGACCTAATAAAAACATTTATAGTATCTCCACGGCATTCAGGAACAACTCCTGCACTAAAGGCCATTGTCTGTTTTGGCAAGTTAAATTAATTAAACCACTTTAGACCTAAACAGAGAATACGGCACAGAGACTTAATCCAAGTCCTCAGAAATGTCAATAAAACATATCCAGCAGTATTCTTTCAATTAAATAAAATCAAGTACTCAAGGGCACTGGTGGAAATTAAGGACAGGAGCATTTAAGATATAAACCAAAAAGCACTTCTTTACACAATGGGGAATAAAAATCTGGAACAAACTGCCAAGTCATTTAGTTGAACTGGAAACCTTGACAACTTTTTAAAAAACACCTGAATGATATATAGGAAAATAATAACCATTAGCTAACCTAACTAGCTTAATGGACTAAAAGATCTCTTCTTGTTTGTCCAACTTCTTATGTTGTTTTATTCTTGTATTTCATGAGCATCTCTTGCAAGATATCATGGAGTACGCCTATACGTCTTGTCAAAAAATGACATGCTCACAGCATTTGCAAACTCCCGTGAACCATTGTATCTCCAGGAAAAAAAACAGTTGGTAGAACATGTATGTGTGTTGCTCCTGTTAGATGTAAGGCTCATCTATTACTTGGATCATCCATATAGTATTTCACAGAAGACTACCACACCAGTCTGCCATTCATAAAGGTAGTTCTCTTCAACTAGTATATGGCTGCTGTGTCCTTCAATGTGGTACAAGTAGGCCCAGCTGCATATTATACTTATAGCAATAACAGTGAATGGCAATTTAACAATGTATAAGGATCCCAGGAATATAGCTCTAGGTCATTCAGGAAGCATTCCTGACCTCAGAAGCACCTCACTGAGAATGGAGTCAAGAGGTGATTGGGCATAATGGCTAATGTAGTAGTGAGCAGCTGTACCTAGTGTGTGGCTAGAAGAGAGGGTATGGAGAAGAAGTATGAAAGAAGAGTAGATGGTAGATGATGGTAGAAGAGAGTATGGGAGGTGAGAGGAAGAGTTATGGTGCTTGTGTCACCCATTTAGTCAGGCCTAGGGAAAAAATGAGGTTCAATGTCTACTTTTTTATAATCTTTTTTTATGATTGTGAACTCTCTTTGACCCTTCCTTTCTTATGTCATTTGATATTATTTTCATAACATTTTGTGTTTTGGTACTCTTTGTTGTGGTTTAGTGTGGCACACTAACAAATCGTTGGCATCACACCTTCAGTAATCTCATATTCATATCCAATTGTTTGATACCAAACTGACTCTGTCAGTCTGAAATAAGCATAATAAGGGTTTATATGGGGGGATGACTTTGCTTTACAGCAGTATACATTTTTAAAATCTAAATTACATGCTATAATGTAAAGGTACAGTGTTATAAAAAAACGTGTTTATGAAACCATGCACGGATTTTTTACAGAAGAAATAAACCATCCTAGTTTTCAATTCAGAAAGTATTGTCATTGTTTAAAATGCAAAGGACTGCACCTGCATTTGCTTCCAAATATGTTTTGATAAACTCTAGCTATATGCAAATGGATTAAAACGCTATGGCTGAATGATCCCTTAATGTTACTGCTATGTTTTACAATGATTGATTTTTATGAATTATTGGCTAAATGTGAAGAGGAATAGGATTTTCCTTTCCAGTTCTTGATATAACTTCCAGCAACAGAGATTTCTCTGTGTTGCAGAATAATTAACTAAAATACATTATTTGAATTCCCTTTTAATATGTTTTATAAAGTGAAAAAAATATACATACATCCACTGAAGCCATTTAACTTAATCTCACGGTCTTGGAGGATGGAGCTTCACCTTGCAGTTTTAGATGAAAGACAAGAAAGTGACCCCAGGGGAAACCTGTCCTGTCAGCAGGGGACAGAGAGGCTTTTTAATGAAAGGATTTAGGTAAAAAGATGCAGTAAGAAAGCCTGCTAACTTCATAATCAGGAAGTCAGAACAATCTTTCAGATGAATCCCAAGTGCGAGCCAAGAATGAGAATCATTAAACAAAAGCAAAGTCTTTTGTAACCAGAATTATACTAAAAGAAATAATGCACTGAAAACTCTCAATATTCAGATCTTGGATAATTAATGGGTGGGTGTGCTGACCACTAAATGGTTGCTCTGATGACATCACACACCCCAATGACTTTTGGGTAAAATCCACATGGAAACCAAAATACTGAATAACAGAAAATGGCAGCCCCTAATATGATGTCATGAAATAATAATAAAAATATATACATTTTCTTAGGAGGATTTAAACACAAAATTAATACCAGAAACAGGCTCCCTGATGTTCCCACAACATGCAAAAAGCACATACAAATTGAATAAAATAATGTAAATCATAACAATACCAGTCAATTGCAGCTCACATACAGCTCTAACAACAGGCTAGAGCAACTAATAAACCCAAGATTTCGAATGTGGCAAGTGCACCAGAGTTACAAGAAACAAAAACATTCCAAAAGTGGGAAGATTTGCAAACTCCATATACAGTACAATGTAGACAGCGACCTGGCTGGGAGTCAAACCCAGTCCCCTAAATTCGAGAGGCAGCACCGAATTATATATTGTTAATTAAATGCAGAAATGATTTAAATGTATTTTACTTCTCCTTCCGAAATGAAGACCAAAGACAGACGTTATCATAAAAATAATTGTACCTATA